>NW_024582180.1:0-50499 GCF_903992535.2 Arvicola amphibius | reverse complement strand
TCTCTTTCTTCAGTATAACTTCCGCAGGGCAGAAGCCAGGTCTTTGGTATCTTAGTTAGGCAAAGTCCATGTGAAAAAGAGAGAGAGAAAGAGAGAGAGAGAGAGAGAGAGAGAGAGAGAGAGAGAGAGAGAGAGAAGAAAAAAAAGAAAAAAAACTAGGGAAACTGCGAATTGAGAGACCGGTCATATAAAGCCAGGCGTCGTGGTGCGCTAGGGAGATAGAGGCAAAAGAATCAGAGAATTGGGAGTTTGAAGTTGTTTTTAGAAGCATAGTATGAGGAGGAGGAGGGAAAGAGACAAGAAGAAGGAGAGAGAGGAAAAGGAGAGAGAAAGACAGGAAGAGAGAGGCCATGCATGGAACTCATTTCCAAGGAGTCTAGGAGATACCTTCTGGAATGGATCATTTGGCACAAGCACGGCTGGCCCTCTCATCTGAGAGCACCGACCTTCCTGCAGAGAGGAAGACAAACCCCTCCACCGCCTGTTCGCTTCCTGTCTTCAAGATTTTTAATTTTGCTAACATCTCCTGAGAGCCTCAGGGGCTGTGACGAGCCCTGGACGCTGACCCTGGAATTCTCTCTAAGTGGATTTGTAGTTACATAAGCAAAGCGCTGGAGGCTGCAGAGGAAGCTATTATAAAAGAGCTTCTTCACAGAACGGAGGCACGGGCAGATGCCACAGCCAGTCGTAAGAAGTGAGCGAGTGAGCAGCAGCTGCTGCCGAGACCTGGGCAGAGGGTCCAGAAGTTTCTGTTCTCTAGTCCTCATGGTAGTGAGAATCTGGTATCACTAACCCTAAGGTGGAAATGTGGAAATGAAGGTCCCATGATGCAAGCTCACACATGACTCCATGGCAGCACTGGGTACCGCAGACTCTATGCTCCTGAAAGCCCTCGTTTCTCTTCTACTCATTGTGCTCCCTGGAATAAATGAAGTTATGCAGGCCCCAGCATCACCAGCTCAATTTCACATGGTGCTGTTCTCACCTTCAGGAAAATGACCTGAGGTCCATCAGGTGATTCTTCCTCCAGTAGGGAGAGTGGGGGCAGTGGAAGCTAAGGCTCAAAGGTCTCTTCAAACACTGTCGACATTGGTAGCAGGACCAGGGTGAGGTCTTAGAGTGGCATCCTGAGACCCAGCCCTGCTTGCTCACGGTTGAGTTCTCTTTAGTCTGCACTGTATTGACTTCTCAGTTAGTTGTTTGGGTTTAAAATCTAGAGACATTTCTCAGAAATGTCAGGATACCGCATTTTAAAGTTTTTTATTTTTAATGACTTTATTTGCTTGTTTAGCCTCTCATAACTGAAGCCCAGAGAGGAACAGCATCTTGCATTCTTCTAAGAAGGTGCCAAGGGAAGGAAAGCAGGTCTTTGACTCTGGCTACCACACTGCTCCTTATGAGGCAGTGGTGGCATGCTTGCCTCCCATACCCTTGGCTTTCGATGGTCCTGCCCAGCTGCTTTTGAAGCCTCTGCAGAACATCCTCCATCAGGTCATTGAGATGCCAAGGGTGCCCTTCTTCCTCTTCGGAAAGGAGACACCAGCTCTTTGAATCAGATGGAAGATGTATGCCAATTGCTCCATTAAAGCACAGTTCTGTCTGCGATGCCAGGAATGATGCCTGCCTGGGATATTTTTTATTACTAGCAGAAGTTAAAACTGCAACAGGCCAGGCAGGATAAGTCCTCGAGTCTTGTCTCATTTGTTCTTTCAGCTTCAGGGCAGTTTTAATTAGCTAATGTTTGAACACATCTTACAGGCAGTGTGATAGGAGAGCCAATGTCAGTATTTTTTTTTCTTTATGTGGTACAAAAACAATGATAAATCCTAAAATCAGTGGCATTTGGGGTATGGGGACATATGATGATTTAATTGCTTCTTGATCTTCTTCATTTCCCCATCTTCACTGACATCGGATTTCCATTGGTCAGCATCTATATATTTGTTTAATATTTTCCTTCTCTGTGGTTTCTTAAAGACAGTCTTTTTCAAGGGTGTCATAAGTATGGACCACACTCACCTCCACATTCTCCTTGTCTTCTCCCTCCCTACCCCTCCTCCCTTCTCCCAGTGTCCCACCTGCTTTGTTGACATATCTCAATAATTTGATGTAGCCATAAAGGAGAGAAAATGTGATGTTTATCTGATGAGTCTAGCTTGTTTTGTTCACTGTGATGATCTCCAGTTGCATCCATTTTCCAGAAAATGACATAATTTCATTCTTCTTTAGGACTGAATAAAGCCCCATTGTGTATTGAGACACTTTCTTTATCCGTTCATTTGCTTATGGATGAAATCTGTTTATGAAAGGAATCTGTTAGGTAGATTCCATAACTTGGCCATTGTGAGCCAAGCTGCATCAACCATAACTGTGAAGGGATCTTTATGGCAGGCTGACTTTAGACATATACCAAGAGCAGTAAAGCTGGGGCATATGATAGACCTGGATTTAGACTTTAGGGAACCTCCACACTGATCTCCATGGTGGTTAAATTCATTTCCATTTCCTCTAGCAATATAAAGGGCTCTGTTTACCCCACAAGCTCACCAGTGCTTGTATTGCTTGTTTTCTTGCCGATAGCCCTTCTTACTGGAGTGAGGTGGCATCTCAAGGGAGTTTTAATTAGCATGTCAGTGATAGTTCAGGATATTGAACACTTTTTCACATGCTTCTTAGCAACGTGTACTTTGAGGGACGATCTGTCCATTTCATTATCTCACTTATTGATTGGGCTGTCTGTGGCTTGTGGGTTAGACTTTGAGGTCACTATGTCATGGATCCTCTTCAGATGTGCAGCAGGCAGAGAGTTGCTTCCGTTCTGTAGGCTTGGCAGGACCCAGCTGTTTTCTTAGGTGTGCAGCAGCTTCTTGATTCCATGTCATCCCATTTGCCGCTGCTTGCTGATGTTTTCTAAGTTCCTAGTGCTTTTTCATCCTTATCTGTACCAATATTGCGAAGGGTTTTCCCCTAATAGTTTCAGATCTTATATTGAAATCCTTGAAGCATTCTGAACCGATGTTTGGACGGGAGGAGAGATGGAGATCTAGTTTTCTTCTTCTGGGAGACATCAGTTTTCCCTCACCATTTCTTACAAGGATTGTTTCTTCTTCAGGCTAAGTTTTTGACACCTTTGTCAAAGATCTGGTAGCTGTAGGTAGCTGTGTGTGTGTGTGTGTGTGTGTGTTTACTTCTGGATCCTCTGTTCTATTCCATTGACCAATGTGTCCACTTTCGTTTCAGTACCATGCTGGTTTTGCTGTTATTGCTCTGTAACATAGCTTGGAATCAGATATTGTGATACCTCCAGTATTGTTCTTTTACTCGGGGTGGCTTTGGCTGTCTGGGGTCTTCAAGCTTCCATCGACGTTAGGGATTGTCCTTCCCATTTATAAGAAGAATGAATCAGGTTTTGAAGCATCTTCTTCAGCGCCAGTTTCCTCACGTCTGAAGTCTTTGAAGTGAGAATTGGTTTAAGAGTCAGTCAGCTGAGGAGAAAAGAAAAGCCACCTGAGTACCTAAGCAGATTCAGCAAATGGACTTTCCTTCGCCAGAGAAGAACCACAAGCCTCTGTTCATTCCTCTGGGTTTCAGGGAGAGCAAAGAGTGATGGTTACCCAGTATCACTGGGGAGACAGCCAGCCCTATCACTGGGTGGACCTGGCACCTCTCCTGCCCCATTTCTCTTGCTGGTATCATTGAAAACAATGAGTGAGCACCCATATTCATGAAACAAGGTGAGAGAGTCTCATGTTTGTCTTCTCCCTAGCTAAGAGCATCTTCCTGGCAGATCCTCCTGTCAATATTTACAGTCAGCTGCTTCTAGCCAAGAAAGCCTGCAGACTACGAAAGCAAAAGGCACAATGCTTTTCTCGCAGAAAAAATTGCCCACGTCCCTCCCATCTGTGGTAAAAGACTGTGTTTCCAAATTCTGGAACACCTGCGAGTTTGTTACCCAGGAAAAGCAGGTTCTTGGAGTCCCTTCACTTCGCTGGTTTCTGTTTGTTTGGTTGGTTTTGGTTTGGGTTTTGTTTTGTAGAGGATTTGCTCATATTTCTAATCTTGGCGATGCTCTCTCTCTCTCTCTCTCTCTCTCTCTCTCTCTCACACACACACACACACACACACACACACACACACACACACACACACACACATTTATCTCAGAAACCCATCTTCCAAAGTGGACAGCGCCCTGGCTGTGCATTTGAAAGTTCATTTTCTCAGCTTGGGATGTGTTCTCCCTTCTTTGCTCCCTTTCCTCTTTTGAGAAAGTGTCTCTTGGTTTCCAGCATGGCTTTAAAATTTTTTTACACATGAAGATGACCCTGAACTTATGACCTTTCTGTCTCCTAAGTTCTTGGTTTATATGTCTGCACTACCATGCCTTACTTATGTGGTACTAGATGTCAACCCGGGGCCTCAAGCAAGCATTCTGCCAGTCTTGCTGTATTCTAGTCCCAGTTTTGTTAATCAATCAGGTTAGAAAGTGGGAGTGCTTTTAAAGGAAGACGCAGAGCAGACTCTCACTTCAAATGGACATCGTCTCACTAGTTCCAAGATGGCATGAAGTACCCCAGCAGCTAAGCTAAGTGTGTCTCCTTGAGAAGAAAATGGGGGGAGTATATGGCTAGAGTTGGAAATTTCATCTCTGATGGCTTTCTTGTTTACTTGCTCTCCTCATCGAACTTGAATCTAGGATTCATGATCTGAGAGCAGAGTGGCTCATGGAACATTACATCCTGGTCCCAAACCCCTTGTCTCATAAGGAATAAGGTTTATTCAACCACAGCTTAATGGGTGTAATTCAGACTCAGTTTTTAATGAAAAGGTAAAGGTGCAAGGGACCAGAACAGCCTGATGCGCAGTTGTGTCTGCCAGGCCAGACGGAATTCCCTCCGAAGTCCTTTGTCAGAAAACATTACACCAGCTCAATAACTATATAAATGTCAGCAAGAAAGTGACAAGCACAAGGTTTAGCATGAAATTGGAACTTTATATTGTCATCTAGAAAAGTAACAGCATACAACAGTTTTACAATACTGTCCAGAGGCCCAGTAGCACGTGTCAAAAGGAAACCGGCTGCTGCAGCCATTGCACTCCCTGCTTACAACTGAAAAGAACTCCCCGCTCTGCAGAGAGGCCGAGGCCTCAGTGCTTGGGAGAGGCTGTGCCCTGGTGCTGCCTCCCACTGGGCAGGAGAGAGGCTTTACCTACACTCCAGAGACTGATGCAAAGCCCTCGATGCCAGAGCTGGTGCCGGCATGCCAGATGAGAGCTCCTAGGTGGTGGAAGTCAGGAGGAGGGTGGAGGTTGCTAGCCAGGCAGCTCCTTCCTTCTCCATCTCCTGAAGATGCCAGAGTGCAGACAGAACTGGTAGCTAGAGCTGTTTGTTCATCAGTGTTGAGTCTTCAAGACAGTCTTATATGGACCTTATACCAGTTCCTCATCATCATCATCCACTCAGGGTTCATCGGCTTTTGAAATAACCCATTTCCCTGAGAAATGACAGTTTAGCATTTCTCTGGGCTGTCTCCCCTCTGATTCTGGAAACTTCCATCCATAGACCAACAGAGCCTCAGGGCTGTACATTTCTGTTCCTCACACTTTGGGGAATTAGGTGGATAGATTTGCTAAGCTATCTCGCTTGAATAAAGTCCATTTTATTCCTCCTGTAAGAGCTCAGGATTCAGTCAGAGACAATAGGAATAAGCCATCCAGCCCTCCCACTCCTGTACCTCATGTGGGGATGTAAATGGATGGGAAGGATGGAGTCCAGTGCATGTGGGTGGGGATTAAGAAGCTTTTGAACTAGCTAGAATGGTACCCAAATGATCCCACATTAGAACACTATGGAAATCACTCAATACCCTTCTATCATCCTAGCGTGCCATGCTGAGCAGTGCCCAATCTTACATCTTAGGTTAAGCTTTCTACTGTTGGAATGCTGGTAATAACGAGAAAAGTTTCAGTGCTCACACACAGCTTCCGTTTGGGTCTCTTGATGTTTGCTTCATCTGTGTACCCGAGACAAACCAAGTTTAACATCTATTTAATAGGCAGGGGGGAGTCGGGCAGTGGTAGTGCACACGTTTAATCCCAGCACTTGGAAGACAGAGGCAGGTGGATCTCTGTGAGTTCAAGGCCAGCCTTGTCTACAGCTAGTTCCAGGACAGCCTGGGCTACTCAGAGAAACCCTGTCTCAAGAAAACAAAACAAGCAAATGCTTATAATGGATCCTCACTTCGTGGCTCAGAAAGACCTACTTTGGCACAAGTTCATGCTCATAACCAAGATCCCATTTAAGAAGGTACATAATTTTCAGAGATGGTTTGGAAAAACTGAAGGTCAATCATTGTCATACACTATAGCTATGCTGACCTGGAACCTATGAGTCCTCTTGTCGCCCAACACTGCCACAGAATCTGGGTTTTTGTGTTGCCTCCCTGGCTGTAGAAGGTGTCACACAGCTTGGCTTCCAATTTTCCACTTTTGTAAGCAGCTTCAAACAGAACGTTTTTTAGTTCCCCCTCAGAGTTTATGCTGCCACCTTGAGGCCATTCTAAAGACGCCCTGAAAGGATAATGGATTCATTTTAGGCCCAGGGCTTCTCCCACTGCGGTGTGCATATGATCCTTTTGGTAATACTGTGGAAAGCCAGTCCTCACTCGTGAGTCTGCAGCCAGCCTTGAGGGCCTATATCTGTAATAAACTTCTTTGTGATGCCCACGCTGTAGCTAAGGCCTTGCACCATCCCTTGGACTTATTGGTGTACTGAGGATGAGTTTTTCAGACCTGTGCTCCTGAAGTCACTGTGTGGGCTGGTTGTGTAGGAGCTCTCTTCTTTATCTTCCAGTCGAGATGAAGATTTGGTTAAGTCTGCCATCCAGAGATGAGTAGCTGCAGTACCTGGTCTCAAGGAAAGCCCCTGAACTCGGTCATGGCAACCATTATAGCCAGCGGATAGTACAGATGCATCATACAGCGCTGCATCCAGGAACAGATGCACCCAGTCCAGGGACCATGGCAGACCATGGATACTAGTAGTTTTTAAGTTTCCTGTTTAGTGATGGAGACTATGTAGCCAGGGTTGAGCAACATTGTTCTAAACCCTCAGAGACCAACCTTATATCTCACTGAGTTACAACTGCAACACTTTGTTTCCAACATGAAGTCTTTTTTAAAATTTTTAATGTTCACAATACTTGTACCTATTTATAGGGTGGGGTATGTGAGTTTAATATTTGTAAACCATGCCAGATGATCCAGTCAGGGTAATTAGCGCTTCCACCTCCTCAAACACTGACCGCGTTTTGTGTAGGGGCCTTTGGATACTTCTGTTTAATCTTAAAATGTATAATGGATGTCAGGCTATAGTCACCCTGTTGTGCTATAGAGCATTAGCACTAAGTCTTCCTACTAAACTTCGTGCCTTCTATCCAAACGCTGTCTATTCCAACTGCTCATTCCAGCCACTATAGTGACCACTGTCTTACTCTCCGCTATGAAGTCAAAATTTTAGATCTTGCATGAGTAACAGTGCATGGTGTTTTTCCTTGTGTTTACTATTTTTCACTGCTGATTTGATGCCGTATGAAATCACTAGGAAAGAGATTCTTAATGAGGAATTACACAGAAAAGGTTGGCCTGTGTAAATGTATGTGGGAGGTTATCTTAATTGGTAACTCATGAAGGAAGATCCAACTCATTGTGGGCAGCACCATTCCCTAGGCAGGGGGCATCCTGAACACTCTAAGAGAGGAGAAAGCTAGCTGAGAGCAAACAATCAAGGCTCCATGCATTTAATTCTCTCCACTCTTGGCTATACATCTGATGCTTTGGTTTCCTGCCTTAACTTCCCCACAGTAATGGACTTGTGGCCTGGAATTGTAAGTAAATAAACTCTTTCTTCCCCAGGTTTCTTTTTTCACTGTATTCATCATAGCAGCAGAAACAAAGCAAGAACCATCTTTGTTGGGCACACTTATCTCACTGAATAGAGTCTTCCAGATCCAGATTGGCATAAGCGAATGAGTGAAAGCTTGGGTGGGGGAGGAGGGTGTGTACTAGATCCAAACTGTATGGTTTTAAGTCTTTGCATGTCTAAAATACAATAATTTATATTTTAAGAAGAATTCAAGGTGCTTGGCACAACTGTCTTCTCCATCAAGTTGACTCCTCCAGGGCATTTGCTGATGTCGTCCTAGCAAATGCCGCCAATGCATGTTCTGTCTCTGTCAAAAGCCAGGGATCATTTCAGGTTCCCCTTGTCCCAACCCTTCTCATCGAAGCAGTTTTTATTGAATATTTTGGCTATACTTTTTCTTATCGAATGTAATACATTTTCAAATAATCTCTCAGAATGCTCATGCTGTTCCAACAGCCCCAAAGCCCTGTGTTTTGGTTCGGATTTCTATTTCTATTGCTTGGTTCAGAGATACCATGACCACAGCAACTCTTACAAGGAAAACATTTAGTTGTGGTGGCAGGAGCATAGCAGTGTGTAGGCAGACATGGTGCTGGCTACTTCTTGATCAGAAGGCAACAGAAAATGGTCTCAGTGTCACACTGAGGGAAGCTTGAGCAAAAGAGCCTTCAGAGCCCATGCTCACAGTGACACATTTCCTCCAACAAAGCCACACTGACTCCAGCAAAGCCACACCTCCTAATAGTGCCTCTCCCTTTGGGGACCATGTTCTTTCAAACCACATACCCCATGAGAGCAGAGATGGTATCCTGGGCATCTTTTTCTTCCCTCATGGAGCATGTGTCTGCCTAGCATATATCGGATAGCTGTTCTAGCCAACTTTTCTGTGCTGTGATAAATCACTTAAAACAAAAAGCAACTCAGGGAGTAAAAGGTTTATCTCACCTTATAGCTTACAGGCCATTACTGAGGAAAGCCAAGGCAGGAACTTAAAGCAAGACTCTGATTTTTGGCTTGCCCATGTTCAGCTACCTTGCTTAAATAGCCCAGGCTCTCATGCCTAGGGATGATTCTGCCCACAGTGGGCTGAGACCACCCACCTCAATTAGCAATCAAGAAACTGCCCTATAGACATCTGGTGAAGGCAGTTTCTTAACTGAGGTTTCATTTCCCAGATGTGCCAAGTTGACAACGAAGACCCATTGAATCACCCGAGTCATTAAACCTTTGTTGAATGGATGAGCGAGATGAGCGAGATGAGCGAGCAAGTGAGAGAGATAATGATGACACAAAGTTAACTCTGGGCACACGCAGGCCTGAAGGGTCGCTCTCATGGTTGAAAGTTTATTCTAGAATGATTGTGGCAGAACAGATTTGGCTGAAAGGTGCCTGGTTCCTCTTGGCCTTGGCCTTGGCCTTGACCCTGGGGCATGAAGATGGCAGACAGGAAGGCTGCCAAGTTCTTGCTACTCACACCTGCTAGGGTAACGTCTGCTTTTTCTCTTCGGCAGTTGCCTTCTCGGGCCTCGGTTTCACAACATTCTATCTGGCTGGCAAGCTGCACTGCTTCACGGAGAGTGGGCGGGGGAAGAGCTGGCGGCTTTGTGCTGCCATCTTGCCCTTGTACTGCGCCATGATGATCGCCCTATCGCGCATGTGTGACTACAAGCATCACTGGCAAGGTGAGTCCCCGACCAGTCCTCAGAGTGGCCCCCCTCTCCCTCCAGGGATGGGTGTTGGACAGTCACTGAGCTGGAAAGAGCTGAGTCGTTACTGTCAGAAGCCAGACTAAATGTGGTCATAAAAGACATGGGCCTCTTTAAGTGTGTCCTGGCATTCATCTTGGCCCTGCTGAGTTTTTTCCTTCTTGCTTGTTCTCAAGAAGACTTTGCTCAAGTCCTACCAGGATATCAGGTCTTCAGTGTGGCCACCCTGGCCTCCGGCCCAAATGTGAGTTCTCTGCTTGATTGGTCTCCAGACTCACTGCCAAGTTGTTTTTGGCTCCTTCTCCATTGTAAATCCAGTCCCCGAGGGCTTATTTCTCACCACAGAGGCAGTGCCAAAGGGTATGTCCAGTCCAGGGTTCCAACTTCACCAATAATTTTAATAGCTGCCACAAGGCTGGAATAAGGCTTACCTCTATTGCAGGCTGGAGTGAGATTTCCCTTCCTCAAGGCTGGGGTGAGACTTAGCATTTGACACAGTTGTACTGAGGCTTGTCTCTATCACAAGGCCAGGGCAAGGCTTGCCTCTGCTGTAAGACTGACCTGAGACTTACTCTGTATCAAGGCAAGACTTCAATCACAATGCAGGGGTGAGGCTTGCCTCTGTCTCAAGGCAGGGGTGAAGCTTACTTCTATGTGTCAGTCCTAGGATATTCATTAAAACTTAAATCGTAAGCAAGTGAGGGGTTTGTTTCGGGAATGCGACTGACCCCACCATGTCTCTGTCAATAAACTGCAGCTCACAGCTGTCCTGAAAGAGAATTGCCACCTGCCATAAGAGACAGGGAACAGACACAGAGGTGAGAGCCCGACAGCCACAGTCTTGTGGCTTCCAGGGACAGCAGCATCTATGGTGTGGCTTCCTGAAATGGCATCCTCAGACCACCCTGACCAGTCTCACCGGTATCCCATCAGTCCTGAGTGAGATTCTGGGAGTAGGATGCAGTGTGATGTCGCATCCAGGAGTCTGACAAAGGGGCATGTCCCTTCTGGTCACTTCTGAGAGTCACCTACAGTAAGGAGACAGTTTCTCCCGCTCCCTCCCAGCTTCTGGTCTACTCCCCACCCTCCTGGAGCCCATGTCTTGGGAGTCATGTACCTGAAATGGTATTTTGGAGTTAGAAGGTGCAGGGTGTGGGGAAGAGATGCTGGAGCACAGTTTACATGGGGGATGCATCATCATCCCACGCCCCTGGATGGAGGAGGTAAGGAAAGGACCACAGAGCCGTAGCTGCAGCTCTCCCTGCTTCTCACTGAGTTGAGTGAAGTGCTTGCTGTCCTGAAAACCACATTACAAGAAGGAGGGAGGGACAGAGTCCTGAGCCAACAGCAACCGAGGCACGTCTTCACGCAACGCTGGCTCTAGCCATGTTTTTCTACCACCTCTGTTGCCAATGGGCTTAGGACATTCCCCTGCAACAACAGTGGACCAAACAGCCTTGTGTGAATTGTGTCTCCTGTTTCTCAGGGAACTCCACTTTCTTCTTTGACCATAGAATGAGAATATCTGAATATTTCACAGTGTCATGTCGTAGACTGAATGAAATAACGAACCCAATGTCATTGGCACTATGCCAACCGTTTCTCTGTTGCCTTGCTCACTGTTACTGAGGATATGCAGGGTTTCCTAAACAGCTGCCATGGTGTCAGGTGTATTCTCCCGTTATAATCGGATCAAAAGCCACTGATACAGAGTTGCCACCCTTATCTGACCATTTTGGATTGGGGAAACAGTGAAGAACGTCAAGGGGCTAGAGATGTCACTCATTGCTAGAATGCTTGCCTAATGTGTGAAGTACTGGGCTCCATCCCCAGCACTACATAGATTGGGTAGAGTGGTGTACACTTAGGATTCTAGCACTAGCGAGGAGGAGGCAGGATGACTTGAGGTTCAAGGTCATCCTGGACTGCACAATGAGGTTATCCTGAGATATATGAGTCCCTGTCCCAAAATTTAAAGAGTCTCGGAATTGAGAATTGATGTTTTCCCCCTTCATCTTTGCATGATCTTATACTGATGGCATAAGATGTAAGGTGTGCCCCTCTTCAACCTTCTCTGACCCTGGCCTGGCTTGTTGCCTTTCTCTCTGTGGCTAAATAATGTAATCATGGGGAAAGAATGAGAGATTGTATTTATTCAATGCTCATTTGTGTGGGGAGAAATGGAGGTGGCCTCTGAGGTTTGGGGCTTGGCAAACACATAGCAGCAAGGCCTTTGATTGCAGTGTGGGTGGATGTTGGAGGCGGGAGGCTTGATTGAGACAGATTGCTTGTTTCTCTGTGGCGAACTGAGCTGCCCAGTGATGGTAGGTGGGGGCCGTCAATCAAGGTGAAAATCCATGTGGAATCCCATAGACATCAGCAAAGCCCAAGCCCTTCTCATTATTAATGTGAGTGAACAGCATCACTATTATGAGGTTTTATGACTCCATTTCAGTGTGATTTAAGCAATGATATCAGATACAGAAATACAACTGATTACTTCATCACATATTCATAGCTAATCAATATCCCATAATCTCACATGGCTTGCTCTGTTAGTTATGATGATTGCTTTCTGTTATTTCAACCTCCCTAGTCCACTCTAAAGATACAAGTCTGCTTTTTTACTGAATGAGGGGACTATGGGGACCTAGGCTTAGATGGGACTACATGTAAAATATTTAGTGAAACTTCCCCAGAAAGAGAGCTGGTTGGATTGATATTAAAACTCTATGTGGCGGGTGCTCCCTTTGACTTTGTGCTAGGTTGGTGCCAGTGCAGAGCCCTATGCCTGGCAGCAAGGCTCACCTTTGTGCTTAAACCATGAACACAAAGCATTTAAACTCCAAAGTTTGTAGAATCACCACACTGGGGAAGATCCATGCAGAGAAGGACACAGCATGCCCTAAGCTTCTGCCTCTTCTCTCTCTTGTGGATTCTGTGGTTCCTGGCCAAGGAAGAACCATAGCTAGGATGGGTGTGAACATGTACTTTGCTTCATCCTGGGGTGTATTAGCACTCATGCAAGCTCAGGCACAGGCACACACAGGCACATGATGGGCATAGACACACATAGACACACACATAGACACACACACACACACAGGCATGTGCATGGGCACACACAGAGAGAAGTGGGGAGGGAGAGAAGAAGCAATCCTTTGATTTTCTAAATTAAGGGACTTGAAAGGGGTTCTTAGGACTGTATGGTTGTTCCCACCAGAAACCTTCCAGCTCAGGGCTGAACAGAATATGGCCCTGCGGCTCTCCCTCTAGTGTGCTCCATTCCAAGTGAATGCATCTTCTCTCCATTGGCTACCTGTGGGGCATGACTGAATTCCCAAAATTCAATGCTGTTTAGGAAGCTCAGGGTCCAGATGCCCATGGTGAGCATGTCTCTATTGGTGCACAGGAGAGTTAGTAGCAGTCTGAAGCACCATGGCACCCCTCCATCAATACAGAGCCCACCAGACAGGCAGAACATGGCCCACGGGAGTCTTCCTCTGCTGGGCCTTTTGCATCTTTCTGTACTTGGCTGGCCCATTGCCCAGTTTCCCCGAGAAAGGATGCTGCTTACTCCTGAGTTCCATGGACACCTTGCTTCCCTTTACTCAAGGAATTCTCTTTTCAGCTTCCTGTGGTTTCCTAGGAACTTCAATGTTCAAGATATTGCTAGAGTTTAATTCCTCTCTCCATGCTGGTCCATTGCTCTTGGCTAATCTTCATCTGTGCCCCTCAGCTGTGGCCAGTGAGCCTTTAGGACCATGGCTTTGTCTAGAAGTTCCTCCTCTGATGTTCTCTGTTCCTTCAGTATCAGAGCCCATACCCTGCAGTGACCTGCAGAGTCCCATCCTATAGGCCTGTGGCTTCTTGCTGTTTAGCTAACACTCCAGGCTTATCTCACCACATGGCCCTTGCACTGGCTTCTTCATGTACCTGCAATCCTTTCCCCCTTGATGCGGGCATGCAGTAATCCTTTGCCCTCCTAGCCATGCTCCACACATCACATTGGGGTGGACTTGACAACATCATTTCATTACATCAGAGCCCTCATATCCTGCCCCTCTACCCTGACTCATTTGCTACCTTCTAACAACTGATTTAGTGCATGGTGACAATTGTCTGTTCCTATTCACTAGAACAAGGTGGGGGAAGGAAGACTTTGTAGATCCTATATAGGCCTTATGTAGCTAAACCATTTCTGTGACAGTTATGTGAAAGCAGCTACAAATTATACGTAACTGAGCAGAATTGTGTCACTGACTGGCTCCCCCTGTTGATGGAGCGGCAGGGCTGCGTCCCGCCACCAGGCTAGCTTTACTCCCCAAATAATTACACGGAAACTGTATTCATTTAAACACTGCTTGGCCCATTAGTTTCAGCCTCTTATTGGCTAATTCCCACATCTTGACTAACCCATATTTAGTAATCTGTGTAGCACCACGAGGTGGTGGCTTACCAGAAGAGATCGTAACCTGCATCCGACTCAGAGAAGAGAGGCATGGTGACTGCCTATGGCGATTGCCTGAAGCGTCTGTCTGACTCTGCTTTCTTTCTCCCACAATTCTGTTCTGTCTACTCCACCTACCTATGTTCTGACCTATCAGGCCAAGCAGTTTTCTTTATTAATTAACCAATAAAACAACAGATATACAGATGACCCTCCTCCATCATCCCCCAACATAGGCGGGATGTTTGCATGTCTCATGCTATCTTCTGATGAAGCTCCTTAGACTTTCAAGAGCAAACATCTAAACAGCAGGGGTTTAGAAGGACAGCAGTACATTGTCTTACTGTATATTGTGCTACTATTCTGGAGGCTGGACAAGAGACCGTCAGGACAACACTCCTGGAAACCTTCAGGAGGTAAGCTGGAGCATCATGAACTTAGCTTGCTTTACCTTGTAGGACAATATTGCAAGCAGTAGCTGAGTAGCTGACACCGTCAGTGCCAGAAACAGTTCCCTCTCCAGAGGATGCCAGCTTGCTAGGCTCCAGTGTCCTTGTGGGACTTTATGCTTGGCTAGCTTCCGTCACTCCCTTGGCTTAACTAAGAGGTTTTGCATCAGAAACTGGTATTTCTGGGATGTGGCAGGTGACACAGATGCTCTGAGTTTTTCTGAGCACATCCAACTAATTTTAATGCAATAATCCACATTTTCTGTAAGTTCTTTCCTTTTCCTTTTAAAAGTAAAAAGATTTAAATTTGCATTTTAAATATTCATTCAGTCATGCCTCCTTGTGCTTTTGGGCTCAGTAAGGCAGTATGGCCACCATGCCTCCAGCCTCCAGTGTACTAGGTATGTTGGTGTTATATAAATTCTTTTCTAGAAACTATGTCACAAAAGCAGGAATTTCACTAGACAGAGAATCACTGGAAAGAATAAAAAGAACAAACAAACAAAACTATCACACGTAATTGTTGAGTTTTCCGGAGTTGAATTTTGCCTGAGTGTCCTGGGTCATAAAGCCCAAGACATATAAAGTCCCAAGTCAAGTGAACTCAATGATGTTGAGTGTTGCCATGGTGACAGGAATGAATGTGCTCTTCCTGGAGACCTGCCAACACAAATAGGAAACCCTTGTTCATGTTGCTGTTTTATTGGAGCAGGTGAACATAGCTTGGCATGTTGGTTGTGGAAGACCTAGTGAGGTCATTTCCTGTCCTTTGACCTCAGAAGATGAGGATGAGTTTGTGCCCATCTTAAAGGCAAAGATTTATTCTCTGGTTGCTGGATTCTAAGTCACAGTTTCTGGTCCCATTGAAAACCGTCTAGTGTTGGTTTCCTCCCTCTGTTTCTATAAAGAAAGGCTTCATTGAGCTCTAATTTGGCACCGTAAAGCTCTCCCCTTGGAAGACACAGTGCAGTGGGTTTTATCTGCATATTCAGAATAGTGCAGCCACCATAATTCTACTATAGCAGTCAGCATCCCCTGCTCCTGGCAACACTGATCGACTATCTGTCTCTGGGTTTGCCTGTTTTAGGAACATGGCCTTTTGTCTTTAGTGGTGTTGACAGTTTGGTGTATCTTGTAGGTGGTGTTCAGTGTATCTGTTTTGCCAAACACTTGCAGAATAGAAACTGAACTCCGAGACTCCGAGGCAGTGCACATGAACAAGCTGTTTAGGATCCTAGGCACCATCTAGTAGTAGGCAGACAGCCTTGGAAGTGGGGTACCAAACAGGATGGAAGGGAAGAGGTTGCGGGCTTCACGGATTTTGCCCCAGAGGGAAGTGAAACTGTGATCCATGCTGAGGGCTCATCAGAGCTGTAGAAGAATGTGAGAAATATTCTTCACCCAACCTGATTGGTGGCCTTATGTCCTACATCCCTTATATTAGGTGATCCTCCCATCAATTTCTCAGTTGGACAAGCCTTTTTTCTTCCTTTCTTGGCAGCTGTATGCATTTCTTTCCTTCCTAGAAAACTACAGGAGCCTTTCTCTCCTCTGCTTCCCCTTCATAATGTCTCAGTCATACCCTCAGCCCAACCCTGTGCTCTGGGTTACCCAGGCCAGCTCTCAGTCCCCCACACTTATCATTCACCGTACTTAATCACTGCTACAACTCACTGTTAAGCCATCATTACATAGTGTCTGTCTTGTCCCTTGGAACTGTAAACTCTGGGTAGCAGGGTTGCCTATGCTTCCTTTAGCCTGAGGTGTGAAGTCTAACTTCAATGCCTAACACCTGACACACACACACAATACACACGTGTCTTGAGAGACTGACAGCAGTACTAAATAAGGAGACAGAAACATTTGGATGCCAGGGACATGGAGATCCATTCATTTCTTAATTTGAGTCTTTCAGAAACATCGCTACCATTCTTGGGGTGGTCAATCCCAAATGAGTTTTCTCTCAATGAAGACCCACATGCCCCTTGCCTGATATCTGTCAACAGGATGTGTGTAGATTGATTAAAACAGCAGTAGCCCGCTTGAACCCTTGATGCCAAGCTCCCTCATAAAGCAGGTTATTTCTTGTTTACATCTTGTTAATACACACAGCCGTGATAACTGCTTGAAAGTGGCTTGGATAAGATTCTGTCTTGTCCCTGTTACTTCCCACCCAGCGTTTCATTTGTTCTACCAAATGGGAAATAGTTTGGTCTGATATCAATCACCCTTTCCTTGCACGTTGCTACATTAATGATCCCAGGAAGCGTATGCCTAGAATTGTTAGGTGTCTTCAGTCAGTGACCCTCCTCTTGAAATGCTGAGCCATGGAGAAGCCAGGTGGTATCATTTGCAGATTTAGCTCTGTGGTCCGTGTGATAGTCAGTGGCTCAAATGCAGGTCAGGTTTTGTGGTTTATTTTAGATGGTTATAAAAGTAACACCCTGTGGGACTGTTCCCTGGGCTCGGACAAGACAATAAAATGAGATAAGAGTGTAGCTCAGAAAACCTTGAACTAGAAAAGGCTGTAATGTGTTTTATGGACTGGTGTCCATAGATTACATGAAGAAGCTCTTCATTTGGGCTGCTGTTTCAATCTATGAAGCTAACTGTGCCTTGAAGACCCATTCAAGAATTCATAGTATATACATTGCTTTACAGGTTCTTGGGTGATTCATTTAAAATTCTATAAAAGGCTGGTGAGATGGCTCAGTGGGTAAAGGCACCTGAAGTCAGGGTTGCTACTTAAGTTTTTTCCTCTAGAACACCCATGGCGGGAGGAAAGAAACAACTCCTCCAAGTTTTCCTCTAACTTTTATACACACACACACACACACACACACACAATTCATTAATCTTTTGTTAAAAAGAATACTGCATTTAAAAATAAGATGAAATGCTATGAAAACATGCCCACGTTCCTGAGGTTACAATTCTGGACTCTTGGCTTCCTGTGTGGGAAGAAAGATGAAGGAGAATCAAAAAATCCCCATAAGTTACTGGAGTAAGATGTGAGAGGAACAGGATGAGGACAGCTGCCTTTAGGTCCTTTTGTGACATGCCCTGTATTATCTACTTTAATAATAGTAGCGAGAAATTGTTGTCATGGTCAATGAGGAGAATTCTGAGACCTCATCTCCATCTGAGAGAGAAGGAAGCCAAGACTCAGGGAGGTGAAGTGATTCACCTTGGCACAGGCTTGTAGTGTTTTAACCAGAGATCTCACCTCAAGGACATTCTTTGTTCGGGGTATGAGTAGATGACGGGTGTGTTACCATGTCCCAGGTGAACCTACTGGGCCCTGAGGATGGATGAGGATGGGCTACTTCCTGAAGCTCCTGGTCTCCTAATTCTACCAGTATCTGTAAGACCACCACTTCCCATCTTGATGGCTGTTCATCAGGGCCAAGCAGAGACTCATATGTGTTCCTGGCCTTTATGTCAGATCACTCTTACACAGGAAGGCCTCTTCATGGCCATGTGCTTTCTCCATGCTCAGATATAACCATCAGGATGACAGAAGATGGGGACGAGGGACTCATGTAAAGATACACAGGACAGACATCAAATCTCACCTTTGACCTCCCTCAACAATTTTAATTCTGCTCTGAGCAGCAAGATGTTGGCCAAGTGTTGAAGGAGTCAGCACCAACAAGACACACAACCCTTGTCCGCATAGAATTCTAAACCTGGTGTTAGCCATCCACAGTTGCAAAGTTTGCCGTTATTTACCACTGGAATTAATCACACAGGAGTCGGGAAGGGTTGCTAGTGTGTGTACCAGGGCTTTGTCGTAGAAGGATAACGAGGTAGGTGTTGAAGCAGGAGAGGGAGCAAGAAGGATCCTTTTGAGCCCAGGATGGAAACTACATGTGTGTAACCAAGAAATAAGCAGGTACAGGCAGAAAGATTGTGAGTGAAGAGAACATGACTGGAGTATGTGACAGCCATGTGAGCAACTTTGGTTGACGCCGGGCCTTCTTGGTTTGTGAGAGCAGTGGCAGGTCCACCGAGCAGAAGCACAGCTCCATCTATTCACACATGAAGGAGGATCAGCAGCTGTTGTGTCCAGACTCTAGACTCTGGCCATTAGAGCAGCAGCTGGACATTGGGCTACATGCCCTTGACATCCGTGCTCTATCATGGAAAGCACTCTTACCTATACTTGGTTTTTTTTTCTATTTTACTATTGTAGATCAATAAAATTACATGTACAAAATCACTAAATTTATTTGGAAAAACGTTAAAGTGTATGTTTGAGGAGATTATGTTTGTCTATTAGCCTACTGTCAATTTTGACAGTTGTAGTTGTTGGTTCTATGGAGGATAGTGGCCTACAAAACTTTGTGCCCACTAAAAATTCTGTTAGGCATTTGCTCAGTAGGTAAGGTATTTACTGACAAGCCTATTGGCTATTATCCTCAGATCCTACATGGTGGAAGGCGAGAACAGAACTCCTAAAAGTTGTCTTCAGACACACAGTAGCCATGGTGTGCGTGTGGACCCATGCACGCGTGTATATTTATGCACTGAATACACTTAAGATGGGAAATCTTTCAAATTATTCTGATAGCTCAGGTAGAGCCTAACACTTCTAACAAGACCAGCAATGACCGGTATTGCACACACAGCTACTCACTGAGCAGTTCATTGTCTGGAAAGATGCAAGGCTTTGACAACAACTCAGTATGGCCTCACAGGAAGCAACAGGCAAGTAGCTTGACTTTAGCTGAGGGGGATGCACAGTGTCTGACATCCTAAGAAGTGGGAAACAGGTATTCCTTGTTTGACCCAGAGTGGACATAGCCTTTATCCCACAGGCCTGTTACATTGTGAAGGCTGAGACCTCAGAAAGTCACGAGGTTATCCATGAATAGACCTGTAAAGGTTTACAGGGCCCCTGTACCAGCATAGACTACAGACTCAGGGTAACAGTGTTCCGGCCTTCCATGTCCTTGCTCAGTTTTATCTGTCTGCTTGATACAGCCTAGAGTCACCTGAAAAGGCCATCTAAAGTTAAAGGATTCACCAGATCAGATTGACCTGTATTCATATGTATTCAGGGACCATCTTGATCGTCAACTGATGTAGAAGGGCCCAGCCCACTTTGGGTGACATAATCCCCTTGGCACGTAATCCTGGACTGTATAAGAAAGCTTGCCAAGCGTAGGTCTTTGATTGAGCCACCCATGTTCCTCCATGGTTTCTGCTTCAAGTTCCTCCCATGGCTTCCCTTGAGGGTGGACTGAAATGCGAAGCTGAATCAACCTTTTCCTCCCCTGCGTTGCTCTTGGCTGTGGGACTTGCCACAGCAATGGAATTCAGTGGGAATGCTGGGGGGAAACGGAGGTGCTTCCAACTATCTATAGGAAGTTGGCGTGACCTAGCAAGATAACTGGCATGTGGGCAATGACAGCTGAGCCTGGCAGTGACGACGGCGTGAGTTCCAGAGGTCTCTTACTGTGGGAGGTTCTTACTGTGTTAGGATGTTTATAGTCTGTAGAGACCGTTTGGGCATGTGTGACGCACACTGAGGGTTGATGGGCAGGCCGTGTTCATGGGGTCTCTCCTGAACTCCTGGATACTCTGTTTGGTAAAGGAGTCTGTCTTTGCCTACGGGTGAGTCATCCTGCTTCATCTGCCCTCAGCCATCACCCCTTCCTCTCAGTGATCCCTGCAGCTCACTGGAGGGATCCAGCTCCTTTGTCCAGAGCTCTAAAGAGTTTGCCAAGTCTCAAGGGCTGCTAAAGGATTTATTCCCATATGCCTCTGAGGGGTTATTTCATCGCTGAGAAACCCCTTCCTGTAAGGCACAGACTGGAACGCCTGCTGAGCTCTTGTAGCTCACCAGCAAGATTGAAAGACTCTAGCAAGACTTGCCTAGGAAAACTAAATGTCAGCCCCTGCGGGTGTTCAGATGTGAGAGAGATGTCTAGGACCTCTTCTTCTACTCTGAAAAATCTAGAATGCCAGTCTGAGCTCTTGCAATGCTAGGGCGTGAGTTAAAAGGGCAGGGGTGGGGCACAGAGTCAAGTCCTTGATTTTTAAAAAAGTATTTATGTGCGTGGGGGTGGGGCAGGGCGATGCATATCTAAGTCAGAGAATGACTTTGTGGAATCTGTTTTCTCTGTCTACCTTCCTGAAGGTTAGACTGGAATTTAGGTCGTCAGGCTCCTCAACAATGTTTTCCATGCTGAGCCATTTCAGTAGTCTTGAGCCCTTGTGTTTTAGCATTTAAGTGCTAGAAACGACGGCAGTTCGGAAGAGACTACAACAGTTTACACCTTCAGCAAGGGTCCTTTCCTTTGGTCTTCCAGGGGTGGGGAGTGGAGGTTGGGTAGAGAGACTGAAAGCAACCCATCATTTAGGGCAAGTGGGAAAAGAACTTTCTGGATATCTGGGCTGCTCATATGAAGGAAGAATAACCGTCTTTCCCGCTTCTTCTCTCCCTCTAGATTCCTTTGTTGGAGGAGTGATTGGCCTCATTTTTGCCTATATTTGCTATAGACAACATTACCCTCCTCTGGCCAACATGGCATGTCACAAACCGTATGTCAGCCTCCGCGTGCCCACTTCACTGAAGAAGGAGGAGACGCCTACAGACGACAGTGCGCCCAGCTTGCCTCTGGAGGGCATCACCGAGGGCCCCGTATGATGGGCATCTAGGAAAGATGGACGCTGAGCCCCTGGCTCATTCTTCTACCCTGATGTCATAACACAGCGGAAAGGATTTTCTGCAATGTGATTCTCATCAGTTACTCTAAAGTCCCCTCAGCTTCCGTTCTGTGGATGGTGTTCCTGCCGCTCCCCATGTCTCCCTTCCACATTTTCAGTTCGTAAAGTCGGGGACGCGGGAACCAGTCTCTGAGAGATCCACGCACCAGGAAAGGCAGATGCGAGGGTGGGGTGAGCATGCTTGCTCATCCAGTGATTCCTTTACCTGAGGTGTTTGCCATACCACCCACTCTCCTCTGTGTTCATGTTGTAAAATATAATAAAGTCTCCCACCCAGAAGACGTGGTACTCGCCATCAGTACGTCAGAAATTATTAGGCACCGAGATGGGTTTCACAGTGAGGCCCAAAGCAGGCACTGTCTCTAGATCATTCTAAGTTTGGAAGCTAGAGGCTCCCTGGTGGGAAGGTTGCCTCATGGGTCCTGGGCACAAGATTCTTACCGCCTTGCAGTCTAGGTTAGGGAGCCAGTTCTGAACGTAATTCTACCCTCGCAGAGTTCACGGAGGATTGAGTGAGCAGGCACACTGGTGTGGACCTCGGTCCTGTGGCTTCCCTCGGGTGAAGAACTGGCATGGAATTGCCTCACCCCTCTGAGAGCCGCATACTGCACAGCTCTGTGCTGAGGGGTCTTTGGTGGCAGCATAGTCTGGTTGCAGGACAGGAGGAAGCATCAGCAGGGCAGGACCTGGGAATAGGAACAGGAAAAGAGCAGGGAGCTGCTGCCTCAGTGGGGCTTGCCAGGCTGACAAAGGTATCTTTCTCCAGCTGAGTACAGCTCCCAGCCAGCTTTTTCTTTCCAAAGCTGAGAGCATTCCCTCACTTCCCTCTGGATTTCCATATGGCTGGGACTGGATGCTATGCAAGGTGATGCGTCTTTGATGTCTGAAGAATGTCATGCTGTGTCAGTTAATGTAACGGCTTGCACATTCAGAGGCTCTTATGGCTGTCTAAAGCATCAGCTGAGGGGCTCTGGCGTGAGCAGTCTGGGTGGAGCCATCCCCATAACATTGCTGTTACAAGCTTCACATGGAACTCAAGCACCACCTGTTCTCCAGCCCCCAGTGTGGTCCTCACCAGCTGTGGTTCTCTCCAGCTATATTCCTCTCCAGCTGTGGCCCTCACCAGCTGTGTTCCTCTCCAGCTGTGGCCCTCACCAGCTGTGTTCCTCTCCAAATGTGGCCCTCACCAGCTGTGGTTCTCTCCAGCTGTGGTCCTCAACATCTGTGGTTCTCTCCAGCTGTGTTCCTCACCAAATGTGGCCCTCTCCAGCTGTGGTCCTCTCCAGGTATGGTTTTGGCACAGAGCCATATGATTGCCCAATGGTGGGGTGAGGCAGGAAAAGGCCTGAATGAATGAACTTCCAACCCAGTTCAAAGCTTAGGTTGAAAAAAAATTACAGCAGCTACATTCGCAAGCACCCTGGAAAGAGAATGTGAGGATCGATGGGATAGCACAGTGGGTAAAGTGTCTTATGGTGCTTGCTGTCTAGCCTGGCAATCTCAGTCCAGTCCCCAGGGCCTGTTTGGTTGAAGGAGAAAGCCAACTCCCACAAGCTGCCCTCTGCTTTTCCACTCATGCTCCATGGAATTCACACACACACAAAACACACACACACACACGTGCGCGCGCACACATGCATAAATGAATAATACATTTTTAAAAGGAAAATGAATGTAGGACACTTGACAATGAAGTCATGTTAGTTCATAAAACACAATTTTAAAACCAGAGGTAAAATTCACATGAAACTTAAAAATTAATATCTGGGTTTAAATGAAAAATTCTAGCATTTTAAAAACCAAACACGAGAGTAAAAATGCAAGAAAAAGTGCATTTTTTTTCTAAATAGAGCTTTGAGGGGTTTTTTTTTTGACTCTGGCTTTAATCTGGTTCTGCAGTATCAGTCCAAAAGAAGAGACAGAGTTATACTTTAGTGGATAGCTACTTAAAATTCCGGACCATGAGTTGTCCATTTATATAAATACTTAACATTTAAAGATAAATGGCCAGAAGGGCTCTGTAAAGCAACAACAGAATATTGTTAATGCTGATAATTAAACTGAAAGCCTTAAAATAGGCCATGTAAAAGCTTTGATTAGAATGTAATTAAGATTGCAAAGAACGTAATAGCATGAAGCATACAGCCAGATCCTTAGGAGCAGTAATTAACAGCCTAAGCCAGCTCACAAAAGGCAGCTGTTTTTTATAGATCCATATGTTTAATTTCACAGTCTATTAATGTGAAGTGTCTGTAGCATCCATGATGCACAAATAAGGTGGCTGTGGAGAGGGATACTTGTGCCTCGGGCCCTGGTCTGTTCTGAATCTGAGGGGTGACTAGCTAGCTCAGTCTCTCATAGGCAGGAGGTTCAGGTTGTGAGTCAGGGCTCACCTCGGAAGCTGTGAACCATCAGGCTCCCTCATCCATTAGGAAACCTGCTCAGAGCACAGACCAGATGCTACAGTCACAGATCAGGCATTATGAGAGACTGGGAAAGGAACACAGTGGATGAAGTGGCTCAGGAGCCATAGGACTGGAGCCCCAGTGAGCACACACCTCAGGAAGTGGTATGCAGGTGCCATACCTCCAGGTGAGCTTTGCCAGACAAGAAGTCAAGCCTGGTGTGGCCGGATGTCCTGAGTTTACAAGGAAGTCAGCAGTTTGACCCAGGTCAACCAGCCTTGGCGGTGGATGTTGGAACAGGATTGGGCAGTCTTAATACAGGTAGCATTCTAGAGAAGATGAGCACACTCCTCTAATTCTAACAACGAAATCATGAAAACACAGTTCTAAGTCCAGAGATGACATTCACATGAAACTTAAAAATTAATATCTGGATTGAAATGATAAATTCTAGCATTTTACAACCAAAGGCTTCCTTTTTTGTTTCCTACCTCCCTGGGGAGGCTACTCTGATCTTGCTCCACTCCTGGGAACCATCTATTGCTTGTCAATACAAGCACTGATTGGGAAAAAATGGTGCTCTAGAGATGATGAGAGAGGAAGTGAGGTTGAACTCTGGTGACTGCTGCTGCCTACCACAGCCTCACATCGTGCTATGCTCTGGAAGGTTCCCCAGACTGATGGAACCCACAGTGGCAGATGCCCTGTGATGCTAACTACACTTTTGGTCCACACACACCTGATCCCCTTCAGCAGACAGCCATCCTCCTGGAAGGAAGGGAGTGTAAAACGGAAGGACAGCACAGACTGCCCTATGCTCTCGAAGGCTTCTGAGCTGAAGGAAATGATGACAGCAGCTGATACACTCTGACACCTTCCTGTGTCCAGGATACCTCCAGGACCTCCCAGAGGTGCCCGTGACACTCAGACCGACATGGGGAGGAAAATGCTGTTGTTTATCTCCAGGGCACAGCAGAGGGCAAAGAGACAGTAATGTTCGGGGACTTGACCTGTCATACTGTCATAGATAGCGTTGGAGTTGAGCACACAGATTTGAATCCAACATTTTCCTCTCAGAAGCTATACTGCTGCGTAGAGTTCTGACCCGACTTGCTCATTCTATTTCCGTCCTGTTTTTTTCTATTGCTGTGGTATAACACCATGACCAAGGCAGCTCATAAAGGTAAGTGTTTAATCTGGGGACTCAAGAGTTTCAGTGGTTGGGGAGCACGGCAGCCGTCAGATAGGCCTGGCACTGGCGCAGTAGCTGAGAGTTTCTATCCTTATCTACAAGTAGGAGGCAGGGAGAGCTAACAGGAATGGTGCCGGCTTTTGAAGCTTCAAAGCCCAACCCTTCCTCCAGTGGCACACCCCCTCCAACAAGGCCACACCTCCTAATCCATCCCAAACAGTTCCACTGACTAGGGACTAAGCATTCCCACATAGGAACCTATTGAGGCCATTCTTGCTCAAACCAGCACAGCTCCCTACCGGGGGGTTATTTATTTCCAGGGTGCTTCTGAAGCTGACGGCATAGACTTCACTTCTAGAACCCCTGTGCCTGGCATCTGTCCGAATGGGGACAGAAAATTGAAGATTTACAGTACATAGTCATGACCTCAGTCTCTGCTCTGCCGCATCTTCTCTTTAGTTTTCCTGTCCTCGAAGTTGATGTGTGACTTTTAATTACTAATTTTTGAGAATTTCATGTGTGAGTACTGTATTTAATCATTCCCCCCTCTTCCTTCTGCTTTCCCCCTTCTGTCCTCCCATTCACTTTCCCTTCTATATTCTCTTCTATAATTATCATTGTTTTACACACACACACACACACACACACACACACAGTAGCAGCAAACTGGCCTACAAACCCAGAGACATTTTCCAGAAGACCTAAGTAAGGGAGAGGCCATCTAGGATTTAAGCAACACTGGAGGGTAACGAGGGAGGGAGCTCTGTGATCGGGTCAGGTTTATTAACAGGTGCAAATCGATAGAGCACACTTACAATACAGAACAAGGCGGCAACCCCACCACTGAGCTGCTGCTCCTCTACCGGGAAGGTCCAAGGAAGGTCACCAAGCTGTGGCTTCAGCAAGCTCTCCTCATTCCAAGTGAGTGCATGACACCCTTCTACCCTACCCTGTCCCCTGGGTTTTATTGGGTCACTTATCTCCAGAGATGACCATGCC
The DNA here is from genome assembly GCF_903992535.2 of Arvicola amphibius. Classification (NCBI taxonomy): domain Eukaryota; kingdom Metazoa; phylum Chordata; class Mammalia; order Rodentia; family Cricetidae; genus Arvicola; species Arvicola amphibius. The sequence continues at coordinate 24,639 of NW_024582180.1, read as the reverse complement.
TGTTGAGCCAAGCTGTCCCATACAATGATCATCTGAGCGAAATCCCATAGCTATAATTTTGCTGCTGTTGTGGACTGTAATGTGAAAGGGTCCTTCGACCACAGAGGGTCACGACCCACAGGTTGAGAACCTCAGTTCTGACGGGTCTAAATGGTGTGACAACTGCTTTAACTCAAAATTAGCCTGACAGACAGAACATGAAATTCAAGATTCAACACTGCTGCTTTCTTCCCGTTTCCACCTTCGCTCCTTCGCTTGGTCTTTGTTTCTGATACCCTGTATATTACTTGTGTGTCTGTTGACTTCAGTGTTCATTTATCTCTTTCTGCGAGTGCCATTCCCTCTCTCGGTGTCTCTGTGGTGTGTCTCTGTCTTCCTGCTGTGTCATGTTGCTAGGTGGTTGAATTTGACAGGCTTCTCTGGAATTCCATCAGCCTTCCTGACACTGAACACTTAGATCTTTTGTGGAATAAAGAGCCCTTGGGAGAGAGAGAGAAGCGTCCCTTGAAGTAGGTGGATGCAATCTTATTGTCCAGGGATGGAAGGAAGGAGCCTCTCAATGTTGTCGTTGCAGTGAGCAAGGCCTCTGAAACCCTTGTAACTGTTTTTACACTCAGGGCTTTTATTCCTCAGGTAGCTCAAAGATGGGAAAATAATCCTGAGCACTCTTTAGTGTGTCCATGGAGAGCAGAATTTGTTGGGATTTAGGTTTCCTTTGCTGCTGAAGGAGGACCAAAGTTCTATTACAGGGGAAGGTTTGCTGTCTCCTTTTCTGGGCCTCTCCCACCCCAGGTCCACATCTGCTTAGCCCTAGCAGGTGTGCTGAGGTCATGGAAGGGATAATGCTGAGTGTCTTCATTCCCTTTTCCCTGGCTGTGATAAAATACCCCCATAAGCACAACTTAAGAGAGAAAGGGTTTATTTGGTTCCCAATTCCAGATTCCATCATTGCAAGGGGAACTCAAGGCAGCAGAAATGTGAAGCAACTAGGCACATTCCATCCATAGTCAAGAGCAGAGATCGCTGAACTAATGCGTGTGCACCGGGGCTCAGCTCCCTTTATCCACTCTTACAATTAGCATTCTCAGCCACCCACAGTGGGTGCATCTTCCTGCCTCAGTTAACAAAGTCAAGATAATTCCTTACACAGGCCAACAATTTCTAAGGCATCTAGACAATTTCTCATTGAGATCCTCCTCCTATCTTCCTTAGGTGAGTCAGTCTCCTGCAGTGATCAAGCCTTTGCTGCCTTTCCCCGCCTGTATCCCCTCAGGGTCCTTACCTCGTCTGGGCATCCAGCCTAGTAGAAAGTGACTCCTCTCTACTCAGTGGCTCTAGGCCCAGGTCTCACATACCCCTTGTTCACAGGAAGTGGACCCTGATGTCCTACTTGGGGTGCATGCATCCCAGTTCCAGAGACCTTTGGTGGGATGAGAGACCTAGGAGCAGAAGCCCCTCTTGACCATGGGGTCAGGGTGAAGGAGATCTCACTGGGGCCTCCAGAAATGTTTCAGGATTCTCTCTGGAATAGGCACTCCCGCAGAACTGGGAGTGGAAGAGAGGAGATGTCACTGGGAAACTAGAGTCTTTGGTGACATCTCTTCCACCCTCTCTGGTGTCTGAGTTCTTACTCCAGAGAGACTGCACAGAATAGCCAGGCATTTCAGAAGTAACAGCCAGGCCTGGTCTTTTCCACTTCAAAACAATCACCAGATCCCTTTGATTTGTGAACGCTGTTCCTACTCTTTCCCTGAGATTACCATATCGTGAGGTCTTCCCCCGTGAGAACTGCTCAGAAGAGCTGCCTGAGTCCGTCAGACTAACTCAAGCTCCAGGTGGAGGACACAGCCTTGCTACGGTCTCTTCAGTGAACTCACTATTTAGGAAGCTTCCGCTTACTACTTGTGACTTTCAGAATGGCCTCTCCTAGTTGCTTAGCACTAAGGACCCTAAGAGAAGCATCCCCAGAATCAATGAATTTGGAAATGATAACCCTTCAAATAAAACCTGCAACTTGAAATGTCTTCAACTGTTCAAGTTTATACCGGACACCAGAACAGTGGCTTCACTGTTAATAGTTTGTGAAGAAAACACAAAACCTTAGGAGCAGTCAAAACTATGGAAGACAGGGCTGAGAGGTGGGTCAGTGGTAAGAGTGGCCATTGCTCTTGCAGAGTTCATGTCCCAAGCCCCATATCCAATGACCCACACCTTCCAGTAATTCCAGATCCAGGACATCACATGATGTCTTCTGGAGTGTGTGAGGACCTGTACTCACATGTATGCAAGGCATATATGCACATACAGAGAGACATTTGTGCTCACACAATTTGAAATTTGTCAGTACACACATAATTTTAAAATAAATAAAAATTGTAACTAATCACTATGTGTGATTAAGTATTACGGGCCCCCAGGACACATGACTGACCATGAGAACGAACTCGTTTCTGTTTGTCCTTGATAATCCCGTACTTTTTTAACAACGGCCATCGTGACAATGACAGCTGCCAAGAATAGAGCCCCGATGTCTCAGGGAGTCCTTGGACTATGAGGATCCATTCAGAAACCAGACAAAGCCACCACTTAGGTCTATCTTTTCAACTTCTCAGCCATCCATAGACTTTCTTGGATCCCTCAGCTGGTTGCTCTCAAGTGACTACGGTCCTGTTTGCTATCTGGAACATTTTTACCTTGATAAAATTCAATTTTTCTTGGGGAAATTAATCATTTTTCCTACTGCGGACCTGACCTCACCTTAACGTCAGAGGTAAGCATGTGACCTAGCCAGGCCATCATTAGGGAGACTACATCCCTTTGACCTCAGGGATGGGATAGGAATGACCATGTGGCCTGCAGGTAACCAATCAGAGCTGCTATGACTCAGCTCCTGAGGACAGAATGGGAACCTGGAAAAGCTGCAGCCTTTTTTTTTTTAACCAGGAAAAAAGATCAATAAACCATGGGTAAAGCCTGCGGGGACAGTCAGAGCTCAGATACTGGGGGAAGGAACAGATGGCCTCATTTGGTTTCTGGCCCCAGCTGTGCCAAAGGCCAGCTATGACCTTGGCTTCTCAGCTGTTTGAACGGATGCAATTCTTTTTTCTTTGGTCAAATTTAGTTAGATCTTTCATCCCATGGAGCTGAGTAGAGCAGGCACTTCTTTTAGCTTTGGGTCCTCGAGGCAGAAGTGTATTCATATCCTCCCTGCTCATTGCTTCCCTCTTTGTGGGGCAGGGACCGGGAGATGGAGGGTGGGATGGGGAGGCTCTCAGAACCTGCCCCCGACTGTTTGCTCCACCAGCCGCACACCTCCCGGGGTTTTTGTCCTCCGTGACCACCTTCAGCCCTGAAGCTAACAGTGGCACTCAGTGTATCCGCTCGTTTTAGAACCTGTAAAGCGAGACTGCGTGGCACTCAGCTCTCTCCCTCCTTAGCACACTGCTTTTCAGTCTGGGTGATGCAGGCTGAATGCTAAATGCGGCTGCGTGCTGGTTTGCATTCTGGAGCTTGCCCTCATCAGCGAGAGAGTCTGTGCTCCCACAGCTGGGCTGCACCGGCAAATTTCTTCTGATGGCTTAGAGCTGTGATGGTACCCTCTCATTGATGCCCATTATGTCATTTTGGAAAATATAGGGACATGGGAATCCAATTTCCCCAAGTATCTGTTATATAACTGAATAAATAACCGTCCGTTTAAACCCACTCTTCCTCTGATGGAATCTGAGGGGGGAAATGTGAAGAATTAAGGAGAAGTCCAGTTAATACACCATCAACAGCATGAACAATGGTGACATTCTTTAAATCCCATTCGTAAACTATTTTTGCACAAGTCAGGAAGACTTTTAGCAGCTGTCTCCTGTGCTGAGTACCTTTTGTCAACTGGACACACGCTAGAGTCACCTGGGAAGGAGGGAACCTCAGCTGAAGAACTGAGCTTGTCCTGTGGCCAAGTCTATGGGGGCATTTTCTTAATTGCTAGTTGGTATGCAAAGGCCCAGCCCACGGCTGGTGGTGCCATCCTTAGGCAGGTGGGTCTGGGCTATCTATATAAGACAGGTGGCTGAGAAAACCAAGGAAAAAGCCAGAAAGCAGCATCTCTCCATGGTTTGTGCTTCAAACTTGTGCCTTGGCTTCCCTCAGCGATGGACATTTAACAAACTAAAATGAACCCTCCGTCCCAAGGTTGCTTTTTGTTATAGTGCTTATTGCAGCAAAAAAAGCTGACTAGAACACTTCTTCTCTTGAAGACCAGAAGACGCTTGTTCTTGAATGCCAACATCCGATGATGAAGAGAGAAGAAATCAACTTATCCGGCAGAAGTCTCTGGACTTTGGGTGCCTTCAGAGGTGGCATCTGCCCATTACATAATGTTGTGGGGGCCTGGGACACAGGCCAGAAAATGTTATAACAAGGGAGTGCTTCTCCTATCAGCTGATACTTTAAATGGACATCTTTGTCATCTGCATGCAATCAAGTAACTGTCTTGAGTCTTGACTTCATTTTGTGCACAGAAAAACAGCTGGGTTGTGAAATGGAAAGTTGAGGTATGGCCACAGTCGATGCTGACATCTGGGCACACACACAAAGATGCCACAGCACACTCTTCACCCAGCTCTTTAGGTGAGTAGGACCTGAAATTCTATTTCACGGAGCAAAAATAATCCCTTGCTAAGAGCAGATTGCATCCAAGATCTTCCAAAGAGCCTCAGGGACTCATAGAAGCACACACTAGTGATCCTGAACAATATTTCCACACTGCTTATGTTTTGAGTGGAAGGAAGGTGGTTCAGAAGGAAGGAAATGGAAGTTTTGGAATGGTGCAGGAGAATTGTCTATATTCTGTCAATCATATTTTAAATAAACGCTGATTGGTCAGGCAGGAAGTATAGGCGGGTCAACCAGACAGGAAGTAGAGGAGGGGCAATGAGAACAGGAGAATGCTGGGAAGGAGGAAGCCCATTCTTCCCAGACTCCTGCCCAGATCACCAAAGAAGCAAGATGTGACCTGTCCTGCTGAGAAAGGTACAGAGTCATGTGACTAACATAGATCAGAATAATGGGTTAATATAAGTGATAAGAGTTAATATGAAGCCTGAGCTAATGGGCCAATCAGTAACCTAATGCAGACTATGTGATTTTTTGGGTGGTCTGCTGGCTGTGGGACCTGGTGGGAGGACAGAAACCCCCAAAGCAGGCCCTTCATGTTACAGAATGGTACCCAACCTAATGTTACATTGGAAGAAGGAAGAAACAAAGGAAGGAGGAAGAGAAGAAAACAAAGCAAAAGGGATGGAGGGGAAGGACGTGAAGGAGGGAAGAAAGAAGGAAAAAGCAAAAGAAGGGGGGAGGAGCAAAAAAAACTAGATGATCAGAATTTTGTGTCAATGCTGCAGTCTAGTGGTGAATGGCCCAGCTTAGATCATGCTTGAGACTGGATCAGGGTAGGGTATGTGTAATGCCACTGTGTAGAAACCCCAGCTGATTTGTTTCTTACACTGTGAAAGAAAGAAAGAACCATGAAGTAGTTCTTTCCAGCTTTCTTCTTAGAAAACTGGGCTTCCCAATGCGGTGGATAGTTCCTGCCTGGATCCACACTGGCAGAGCCCAAACATGCATATGCCATGTTGACAGAGGAAGTCAGGGAACAGTAAGCTTGCTGAGGCACTGGATTCTTTTTTTTTTTTTTTTTTTTTTTTTTTTTGGTTTTTCAAGACAGGGTTTCTCTGCATCTTTAGAGCCTGTCCTGGAGCTAGCTCTTGTAGACCAGGCTGGTCTCGAACTCACAGAGATCTGGCTGCCTCTGCCTCCCGAGTGCTGGGATTAAAAGTGTGCGCCACCACCGCCCAGCGAGGCACTGGATTCTGTGCTTCACATTGACTCCAGGAGACAGAATGGCAGCCTTAGTGGCCGGCCTGCGTGGCTTAAGCCACTCAGAAACAAACGCTTCTCAGACTTAGGCAGCGTTCAGAGGAGACAGAAACAGTGGCAGCCACAGCCAAGCATGTGCCTGGATAATGCCCTTGCACTCAGGAGGGGGCCCTGTTTCCCTTCACAAACACCACAGGGAACAAGAGTGAACAGAATTTAACTGCTGGCTTCCCTCCCCCCTCCCCTGGCATCATAGAGCAAACAACTCCCTTCTAATTAGCGCCTGCATGCAGCCCTGTGCTGCTGGCTCTGGATAACAAACACTCCAAGATGACAGCAAAGTTACAGGGTCTCAGATCCTACAGAGTCATTGTGGGCCAGGGCACTGCCACCCACGTGGTGATGTGAGAAAGAGGTCTGAAGTGGACAACTAAACTCGGGACACACAGCATCTGTGGCTGTTGTATGATCCTTCAACTTGGTGCCAGCAAAGTCAGAGAGTGGTCCAGACTCCTTGTCACTTTGGCAGACAGTGTTACACCAATAAGCAATGCATACCTGTGTGTTGGGGGTAGATTGTATATGTGTGTGTGCCTGCATGTGTGTGGGTTGTGTCTTTATATGTATGTTTGTATGTGGATTTGCATGTGTGCGTAGAGGTTTTGTGTCTGTGGAGAGGATTGCATATATGTGTGTGTTGGGGGACTTTGTGTGTATGTATTTGTGTCATGTGTATATGCATTTGTGTGGTGTATGTGCATGTGTGTGCGCACGCACATGCGTGTACACATTTAAAATGAAAGCTCACATTTGAATTGGACATTTTAAAATAAAAGTTACACTGCCTATGTCCTCAGTTTACCACTTAGGGGTTCTATTTGAGACCCAAACCCTCTGCCTTCCTCGTTGCCTTCCTGGATACCCTCCTGGTTGCCCTTCTAGTCCATTCTCCAGCCACATGACCACTGCCTTCTGCAGGCTCTGTGGGGCTATTTGTTGTGAATAAAAGTCCTAGCCATTGAATGGATGTTGGGACACTTTTATGTGCTCACTAAAGAAAGGGACACAGTTTGTCACAATCCCCTGCGGATCTTAGCGAGCCAAAGCACCATTGAAATGAAGCTCACGGTGTCCCCACTTGCCTTCTGGGAGTCTGCCAGTGTTTACCATGTAGCTTTTTCTTGTCCTTTGTAATCACTTTAGCCAAATTGGGGAGTGAAGCTTTGGGACACAGACAAAATCTACAGGGGCTAACGAGGAGGTGTGTAGTTCAAATTCTACTTGGTCTTAAAAATAAAAACCCAGAGTCAGATGTCGGGGTAAATGCTGAAAGATCAGAGAAACAAAGGAGCAAGGCACAGCCACCTCTTACTTCATCATCTTCTCAGCCAAAAAAGGACCAAGCTCCTGTCTCTGCCCTTATCTGTCTTATCATTCAGTCCCTTTCTCCACCCAACCATATCATTTCCCATTCCCTCCTCCCAGGTGGCTGGGATTAAAGGCGAGTGTCACCATTGCCTGGCCTCTATGGTTAACTAGTGGCTAGTTCCACGCTCTGACCTCCAGGCAAGTTTTATCTGTTAGAGCACAAACAAAATATCACCACAGAGATGGTCAAATGAACTCTCTGGAAGGAATCCATCTGGTATGTTTTATTTTCGTGTGCTGTGATGAGCTATTACCTCATCTCATCCAGGCAAGCCCAGGTTCTTAGCTCTTTCAAGGCAGTGACTGTCAACAGACATCCAAGGAGCTCTGGTAAATGTTTAGTTAATTAGATGCCAAGAACATCAGCTGGAAATAAACAGAGTAACTTCATAGCAAGACAGGCTGACAGAGCTAAAAATCAATTGCTAATTAAAAGGAGGATTGAAAAGGGAGCAAAAATAAACCCCAGATTCAGAACCTCTGCCTCTATTTCCATCCTCCTTTCCCTCTGGTTATAGGGCATTGGTTTTTACGTCTCGGCTTAATACTTATTTCAGATTATATCCTAGACCCTGTAAAATTGAGCATCTATATGTTGACACAGTCTTTAAAGAGAATTGGACTTGGGCTGGTAGTTAAGTCATTGGAAGATCAAACTCATTCTTGTAGGCGTGTTCTTAAACATTATTTAGGGGTCCTAAAGTAGCTTTTATTCTAGGCTTTAGAATTTTATGACCTTCAGGAAGCCTTTTTTACATGCCCCAGGTGATTAACACAGTCTCTCCCCTCTGACTGGTTCTAAGCGAACATCCACCAGCCATGGGTGAGTTCTGAGCACACTTCACAGCTCTTCGGTAGCAGTTCTTGCTCAGTCCTGGGGTTTCATTCTAAAAATACACGGCTTAGTATTGAGTCTGAAACTCAAAGAGACATCAAGGTGGCATCCTGGAGTACTTTCTTTACATAACTCTTCCCTCTCTAGCATGCTTAATATTAATTAAAGAATGTTTGGCCTATAGTTCAGGCTTATTACTGACTAGCTCTTACATTTAAATTTATTTTTACTCATTTATTTTCTTCATCTATGTATTGTCACATTGCCATGGCTTTTACCAGTCTGCTGGCATCTTGTTTCTCTTTTCAGAAATAAAAAAATTATTTATTTATTGTGTATACAGTGTTATGCCTGCATGTATGCCTTCAGGCTAGATGAGGCCACCAGATCTCATTACAGATGGTTGTGAGCCACCATGTGGCTGCTAGAAATTGAACTCAGAACCTCTGGAAGAGAAGGCAGTGCTCTTAACTGCTGAGCCATCTCTCCAGTCCTAGCATCTTTTTTCTTGGGTGGCTGGCTCACATATCTCTCGACTCTGCCCTCCTTTCTTCTTGTATTCATTTTGGCTTTACCCATTTAGCTATATTCTGACTTGCTATAGGCCAAAGCAGCTTTACTTATCAACCAATGAGAGCAACATATATTCACAGCATACAGAAGTAGAGAAGGGCTATCTATCCCACAGCAAACCACAGTCTGTCTCCTCCCCTTGTCAAGACCACTGTTTGCTGGGGACACAAGAGTGAGGGGTGCTTCTAGGAAGAAAAATAGGTTGTTAACTTTGATTTCCAAGTTCCTTAGATTAATAAGTAGCATTGGTGAGGTACACCTTTGGGATGGGGATAGGAAGGGGGAAAGGAAAAGCCATTAAAGAACATGGGCGTTCTATTTGTTTTCTCTTTGATCCACAGGAGATGTGAGCTAGCAACTTCCTGCCATCACAGACCAGACCTGGTTCCCTGCCCAACATGCCTTTCTCACCCTGATAAACTCCTGTATCCTCTGAACTGTGAACCAAAGCAAGTTTCTTTTCCTTTAACCGACTTCTGTCAGACATTGTCTCTAAGTAATTCAAACAGTGCTCTTGTCACGTGACAGGCCTTGTTATTTCTTCTTTTGGGAGTGATGGTCATGTATCACCTGTTTTCAGTGTAAAACTGCAGTTTGTCGTGGGCAAATATATCTGATACTGGCTACTTGGTTGTGGATAGAAATGGAAGTTCTTAGTGCTTTCATTTATTGGTGGGTGTGTGTGTGTGAGAGAGAGAGAGAGAGATAGGGGGGAAGGAGGGAGAGAGGAAGAAAGAGGGAGGAAGGGAGGGAGAGACAGAGAGAGAGAGGGGGGGGGAGAAAGAAAGAGAGAGAGTCACATTGTTGTTGCTGCCAGCATGTTACCAAGAAAAGTAGTTAAATTGAAAACAGGACCTGGAGATTGGAGTGGAGCAGAGAATACAGCTGGATGGGGAGACTAAGAAATAAACCACCATGAAGGAGAACAGTAGAGACCCAAAGGCTGGATATGTCCTCCTCTTTCCCATCTGGAACCCTACCAGACACAAAGGCAGTCCTCGGTACTGATGGATGACATAAATGCTAAGCTTTTATTTTGTTTTTATTTTTTTTTAATGAAAAAAAATTTTATTTGGTCTCACGGTTCAAGATGATCTATTTCATCAAAGCTGAGAAGAGAAGGGTCACATGGCATCTCCAAATTGATTTGTATGAGAGAGTGTGTATTCTGTGTGCTTGTGCGTGTGTGCATGCATGTCCATGTGTATTCCGGAGTGTATGTATGAGAGTGTACATATGTGTGGAGGCCGGAGATAAACCTTGTTCCTCAGGACACTGGCCACCATGGGCTTTTCAACAGGTCCTCTTACTTTGAATTGGAATGTGTTAATCTGGCTAACTCTGTAGTGGCATTACAATTGTAGTTTAATAAATAAAGCTTGCCTAGGGATTGGAAGAGTGAAACAGCCATACTGGTCAGCCTTACAGCCAGGTAATGGAAACACACATCTTTAATCCCAGTAGCCACACTAGCTGCCGTAGAAACCGGGTGGTGGGCATGCTTTTGATCCCAGAACTAGAGAGGATTATGAAATCGGAGAAAACAGCTCTCAGTCACAGTCTTTCTCTAAGATATCTTGGAGGCAGGATCGGCATTTCAGATTGAGGTTGAGGTAAGAGTCAGGGGCTGGCTGCTTTGCTTTTTGGACCTTCAGGTTGAACCCCAATTTCTCTCTCTGAGTTTTTGTTAATAGCACTTCATTTTGGGGCACAAATTTACAAAAAAAAAAAAAGTTGTTTGTCCGAGGTTTTTTAGCCACCGGCTCTGTCAGAGCTGGAGCTAGCCACCTGGGTTCGGGAGAAAAACTAGTGCTCCCAGCTCCCATCAGCCCAGTTTAGCCTCCATGTAAAGATGAAAAATACACAAAGAATCTGGACACTGTATGTTGTTGTGTTGTATTTGAATTGTTTGACTACTCAGGAAGGCACAACAGCTGCTAAAAGACATTTGAGTATAAATGCTGCTGGATTAATCCAACCTATATATTTGAAAATGCCTTGACTTCAAAGTTTAAGTCAAAAGATACATTACTTTGGAGAAGAGATTTTGCTTTTGTTTCCACTGGAAATGAGAGGCTGTGGGTTCATTCTGGGTTAAGAAAAATCAGATTTGATTGAAGAAGACTCCCTGAAAAATCTCTGATAGGAGTGAATGACCCTGATGCTCCAATGTTCCAGACCTCTGTTTCTGTTTCCTCTGAGTTCCACAGCCAGAACAGCCTCAAGACTGCTGGCTGAGATGATCCAGCCTCAAAGAATACTCCAGGTCATGACTGACCATAATCTGAAATTTTCTTTGGGTCCTCATAAGATTATCAGCACCCCCAATCAGCAGGAAGTAGCCTAGAAAGCTACCCCCACATTGCCCAAAAATGGATTATGGATGCTTGTCTTTGTTTAGAGTGTTGGTTACAAGTTGTTACAAATAATGGTCAGGAAAAAAAGCTCAACAATGGAGATTAGATTCAGAGTTCTTGTTTTGAAAAGAAAAAAAGGAAAAGTGCTGTGGGAAATGCTCTTGTACCCTGTAAAGATTTGTTACCTGTATTGGTTAATAAAATGCTGATTGGTCAGTAGCCAAGCAGGAAGTATAGGCAGGGTGATCAGGCTAAAAGAATTCTGTGAAGAGGAAAGATTCACTCTGCAGTCACCACCCAGACACAGAGGAAGCAAGATGAAAATGCTGCACTCAGTAAGGTATCAAGCCATGTGGCTAAACATAGACAAGAATTATGGGTTAATTTAAGTAGTAAGAGCTAGTTCATAATAAGCCTGAGCCAACAGTCCAGCCAGTTTATAATTAATGTAGGCCTCTATGTGTTTCTTTAGAACTGAATGACTGTGGAGCCAGGCAGAGCAGAAACTTCTGTCTATATAACTCTGCAAGATTCCATAGCAAGCCCTTAACTGGCTGAGCTATCCTTGGCCCCAGCTATTAACCTTCATTTAACAAACCAGCCGGCCTGACTATATTTTTCCCTGGGCTCTTAGCCTGAGCACTTGAATAATGGTGCTTCCATACAACAAGAAAGGCCAGTTGTAGTGATTGGCAGAGGTTGGGAAATGTGAGCCAAATCGTATGGTAGGTAATTGTCTGTAGCCAGTGACTGCCCTCAATCCCAACTCTATAGCCTTCCCAGTCTGTCTTGCCCCCCCCCCCCAAACTTCCTGGCTAGGAATCCCCTTCTGTCCTCCCTGTCCATCCACCCAGCAGGCAGGGTTCTGCTCTGGCTTCTGTAGGTTTATTGGTCACATGTCAGGCTTCTTTCTGGATGCATGGCCTCTGACAAGCATGTGTTTTGCTCCTCGAGCTGCTTCTTAATCAAGCATGTGGGTCCCTGGAGTGTCAATGGGTATCTTTCCCAAGCTGCCAGAGGAACCTAAAAGCTCTCTGGTGTAGGACAAAAAGTTTGCTCAAAGGATGAAAACAAGCCTGAGGAAATGCCACAGAGGGACAAGAGCAATGCATACCAGCTGCAGTCAAATGGAATCAAGTGATGAGTAGTAATAATTCACTTAGCTCTGTAAATGCTCAAATTTGGTCTTTTTTAAAGAAGATAAAATTCTGGTTCCTTAGCTGTGTTAGACCCTAAATTAACCTGTAAGCTTCACCTGCCCAAAGACAGGCAACTTCCTGGAATTCTGGGAGTTGTAATTCTTGAGAATAACACCAAAGCCTCATGGGAAAGTGAGGTGGTATATGAGTTTTGTCCATTAACCTCCCCCCCCCCCACACACACACACATACACACACATCACATGTCTCAGGGCCACTGAGCTTGAAAGTTTCCAGAAAGCGGTCCTGACCTGTCAGGGGCCATTTCAGGCCTCTCCTTTCTTACAGGGCCTTGAAGCAAAAACCTTGAAACAGAAAACTTAAAGTTAACTGAAACATTGAGTGTTAATCTTACAGACTCAAGGTCCGAAAGGCACCATAGAGTGCCCCCATTGTTCCTTGCTTATCGCTAACTGCGGGTGTTCTAACCACTGACCTTGCAACTACCCCACGTAGCCGCTGAAGCTGCCTAATCCCTCCTTCCCTTCCCCCCCTCCCTCTGCCCAAGTTCCTCTCTGAAGGACTACTTAAGACGAAAAGCCTGCTTCAATAAACGAAGACCTTGACAATAGAATCTTGCTTGGTCTCGTTTCTCTCTCTTGCCCATGTCTTTCCAGATAGCGCCTCTTCAGAGACCCGGAATAGCTGACCTGCTGGCGGGTTACACTGACAAAATTTCATCTTGGTTGTTATATAAAGTTTTAGTAAAAGCTTGCTCTAATTCAGTCAAAATGGTTTTCCTTTGGCAAATCTCAGGAGTAAGACCTAGAGAGATGGTTCGGCAGTTAAGAGCACTTGCTGCTCTGGCAGAGGACCTAGGTTCTGTTTCCAGTACCTATATGGTGGCTCGCAGCTGTCAGTAACTCAAGATCCAGGGATCCAATCTCTTCTTCTGGCAGGCACATTCATACATACATACATGCAGGCAAAACACTGTGTACATATATACAAATAACTCAAAAAAGTTCCGGCTCCATTTCTTGCCTGGTTTCGCAGTCCTCAAATCTAGCAGAAGCTCCATATAACATCAGCATGTGAGGCCTGCTGAAGCTTTCATTGGGCAGAGTGAAACTATCTAGGTGGGTGGGCAATGTTAGATTCCAACCCCTGCCCCCAAACCCCCCAAATGGCAGTGCCACTGACTGTGTCTAGAATGACAGTCTGGGCTCAGTTCGGGCTGGACTCTAACAGGATAAACAGAAAAACTGAGAAACACTCAGCATTCCTCGGAAACTTGTGAAACTTGTGAACCGGGTTTCTGTCTACCAGGAAACCCTCTACCTCCAGCAAATGGGCATCCAGTTCCCTATTAGCACATATCTGTAACACGTCTAGTTAACTATTAGCACATACCTGTAACACATCTAGTTAACTATTAGCACATACCTATAACAGTCTGCTTCCCTATTAGCACATACCTGTAACACATCTAGTTCCCTATTAGCATATACCTGTAACACATATCCAAGTCCCTCACAGATACTCTAAACATCCAGGCTGTTCTGGTTGCCACATCTTCCTCCCTGAAGCCACCCTACCCCCTTCTTTATAACTAGCAAGGCTTTCCCACCTTCTTGCTATTCTCTCTGCCTCCCAGGAGGCAGCCAAGGCAGCTCTGGACTCTCCGCCCCCCCCCCCCAAAGCCCCTGACTATTCTCTCTCTACCCAAGTGTTAACCACACAGCGGTTTCCTATTCCCCATAAATCTCTCCTCTCCACCATGGGGTGGTGTGAGGCCCAGCTGGTATGGTCTATAGATTCACCTTCCCCAAGCAGGAGACCACAGAAGGAAGAGAAAAGAGCTGAGAGCTCGATTTTTATGTTTTGCATTCCGTCAGAAAGAAGGCTGGCTGTGATGGAATTTGCAAGCAATTAATTTGGGTTTAGTAACTCTGACTTTCCAAATCCAGATTTAATAAGTCCCATGGGAACCCCCAGGTGCTGTGTTGACGCACTTGGCTCTTTAGCTGAAGATGGATTGAATGCAGCTAGCAAAATGTCTGGACCTGCTGTTGTGAAGGAGAAGTAGATTAATATTAACTGCCTGTGAAGAACCCATGCCAGCACTGACTCCCGGCCCAGCCTTTTCTCTACAAGAAGCTAGTTAGGATACAGGATTCCCCACCTCCCTCTTGCCACAGATCACTGCTAACAGCAACGCAATTGTAAATCAGCCATTGTTCACCTAAGAAATTGTTCCTTTTGATGGTGAGGTGGGCTGAGGCACAGGAAGAAAAAGGCGACTTCACCTCAGAGTCTGGATGCAGCTTCTCATCAGCCAGATAGGAATCAACATAACTTTTTTTTTTTTTTTTTTTTGGTTTTTCGAGACAAGGTTTCTCTGTAGCTTTGGAGCCTGTACTGGAACTAGCTCTTGTAGACCAGGCTGGTCTCGAACTCACAGAGATCCGCCTGCCTCTGCCTCCCGAGTGCTGGGATTAAAGGCGTGCGCCACCACCGCCCGGCTTCAACATAACTTTTATATGAAGATTTTTTTTTCAAATGAAAAGGTTAAAATAATAGCGAACCCTGCCTGAAGCCTGAACCATTGTAACCTAACCTTCACAAGCATGACTCTTTAACTTGGTTTATAGTGGAAACTCTTAACACTCCTAACAGCTCCCTGATGAGCTAGGTTTATCTTATCAACTTTAATCCTATCCTCTTCACCTCAGGAGCCACTCTGATTTCCCTTATATTCCTTAGCAATTTTAAAAACAACTTCTGAACCCACCAATATCCCTTATAGACAGAGAAGTGTGACTGCTTTGAGAAGCCCATAGCCACGACCTTGGGCGTGTCATCTTGCTCTAAGCCAGTGGTTCTCAACTTTTGGGTCTCAGCCCTTTAGGGATCGAATGACCCTTTCACAGGGGTCACCTGAAACCATGAAAAATACAGATATTACATACGATTCATAACAAAAATAATTTTATGGTGGGGGAGTCAGGGAAACATGGGAGCTGTATTTAAAGGGTCGCAGCACTAGGAAGGTTGAGAACCACTGCCCTGAGCTCTTTTGCTAATTATTTTACTTGATTTTTTGTGCTAAAAAAAAAAATAGAATCTTTTTGATTCTAACCCACAGCTCTGCTTCATACTGGTGGACTCGGAAGGAAATTATTTTATGTTCTCTGTTAGTGAACTCAAGGATCCAGCTTTGCTTGACTGTCACACTCCGCCAGGAACGCCTCAGGCTATTGCGGGGTGGAGTTGTGTCTCTGGTCCACTCTTGCTGCTCCAGACACTTGGACTCTTCTTTCCCAGAACAGTGGAGAACCCTGTGCACCCCAGACTATCGTAAGCTCCCAGGTGCTCCTGTGGAAATATCCACTTTCTCCATCCTTTCTTGTGACTGAGGGCAGACTATCTCTAGGGCAGATGTTTTCTTTCAAAATCTGTCCCCTACCTCTAGGCACCTGCCAGTCAGTTCTTTAAAGCCTGGCCCTCTTCTAATACGCCCCCCCGGGGTGCTGCTGGCCTGCTGGAAGACAGGCAGCGCTGACAGAGAGAGCTACTGCTGTCTGCCTTGGCAGCACGTCACATTAGCATCTGTCTTATCTTTGGAAGCTATAATCTTGCTGTAGGCTGTTCAGTGGAGGAGGATTTATTAAATCAACTTTATTGAAGTGTAATTTACACTGATAAAATTCACAGATTTTAAGCGCACAGCTGATAAGTTTTGACAACTATATGCATCTGTCTGCTGCTTTAATCCAAAGCATTTCAGTGCTTCCCCGCCCCGCCTCAATGTCATTTATGCCCCTTCAGAATTCATCTCTATCCTACAGGCAGCCGACAATCTTATTTCCATCGACACTGATAAGTTTTGCTGGTTTGAAAATCACATATAAATACAGTTAATGGCATGCATTCTTAATGTCAGACTTCTTTTACTTTGTTCATGGCGAAGTCTACATGATCTTACATATTTTTCAGTCCTCTGACTGGCATTGCGTTTCCCTAGTGGATTGTATTCTGTTGTATGACTATAGTACAGTTCTTCATATATCTGCGAACACTGAGTTTGGGCTATTGTAAATGGAGCTGCTATGAACATTTGTGTTTTAGGATTTTTGTTGACATAGGTTTTTAATTCTTACACATGTGTGGTGTGTGTCATGGGCATTCATGAGTGCTTGAGTGTGCACACACATGCATTCACATGCAGAAGCTAGAGAAGAATCTCAGGCTGAAAAACAACTCTACATGTAGACCTAGTCATATCAAAGCTGAAATGATCATGTTAAATAGATGATCAAATTTATGGCGTGCAGCGTTCTTACCCATTGAGCCATCTCCCCAGCTCGCCGCTGAGGCCTCTTGGATGTTGAAAGGGATGTCAGAAACTAAACACTTCCCATTCCTTCCTTCCCCGCTTCCCTGTGTTTTTGGTAGCTCAGACATCACACTTCTTGGGCCAATTCTGGGAACTGCTAAGGCTCTGGCTTGTAACTCACTCCCAGGCCTCACCCCCTAATGTGGCTTCT
This sequence comes from Arvicola amphibius, assembly GCF_903992535.2. Classification (NCBI taxonomy): domain Eukaryota; kingdom Metazoa; phylum Chordata; class Mammalia; order Rodentia; family Cricetidae; genus Arvicola; species Arvicola amphibius. The sequence goes on along the minus strand of NW_024582180.1, from coordinate 7,886 downwards.
GTGCTGGCTAGTTTGTTGTTGTTTGTCAACTTGACACAAGGTAGCGTCATCTGGGGGGAAGGGGAAACTTCAACTGAGAAAATGACACCATCAGATTGGCCTGTATGAACAGTTCCTGCACCCTGATAAGCCTCTCCACCAATGCAATAATCCAAATCAGACCAAATCAAACCGAATTAGAAAAAGCCCTGGTTTAATGGATACCAATGCTCCCACTCCCGGATGGCTTTCCAGCTCCCTAGAGAGGACACAGGAAGGGAAGACCAAAAAATCCCGTGGTTTTTCTCTGGGGGGGGGCAGTTTAAATACCCTATGGGAGTAGTCTTGAAAAGACTACCATGGGAAGGGGTCATCATCTGGCGGACTTTCTCAGGGCGGAGTCTGGACTAGAGCATGGGGTAAAGCTTCCATCCGAATATTCCAGACCCTTTGGACATATGGATGCCAAGAAGCTGGCGTGAAACCTTCACCCAAACACTGTAGGCAAGTCTGTGAGACATTTTATTTTTTTTGGTTAAAGATTGATGTGGGAGGGCCCTGCCCACTGTGGGACAGTGCTACCTCTGGACAGGTAGTCCTGGTTGTACAGAAAAGCAAGCTGGTGAGCCATGGAATCAAGTCAGCAAGCAGGAATCCTCTAGGGCTTCTGGATCAGTTCCTGCCTCCAGGTTCCCTCCCACCCAGATTGAGTTCCTGCCTTGGCCTCCTTCAGTGGACTGTGGTTCAGGATATGAAAGCAAAACAGACCCTTTCTTCCCCAAGTTTCTTTTGGTCATGGCGTTTCATCATAGCAATAGTATCCTTAACTAAGTTAGCAATCCATGTTTTTGTCTCCATGTCTATAAGATATGTTCTCATTGTCTACACCTGTGCCTGGCTTGTCTCCACCCGCTCCCCCTCCACTCATCCTAGCTTTCTGCTTCCTACATGATCTCTTAATCTCCTGTCTCCTCGCAACCCTGTTCACACCACACAGAGTTCCTAGCACATCCTTCTAAGACTACCCCAGAAGACCAATTCGCTCAGGAGCCTTCTGTAGTGGTCCGAATGATAACAGCACCAATAGGCTTCTGTACTTGAATGCTTGGTCTGGAGTAAATGGAACTGTTTGGGAAAGATTAGGAGGTGTGTCCTTGTTGGAGGAGGTGTGTCACTGGGGCTAGGAATGTCCCATGCCATTCCTAGTCTTTCTCTGCCTCCTGGTTGTGTCTCAAGATGGAAACTCTCAGCTACTGCGCCAGAAACTTCCCTGCCTCCTGGCATGATGGTCATGAACTCACTCTTTGAAAATGTAAGCCCCACCACGCTGACTCCTCTATGAGGTGCCTTGGTCATGGTGTCTTATCACGGAAAGAAAAGTAACTAAGATGTCTTCTTTCCCTGCCTCTACCTGACCCTGCATGTACCTTCACCCTTCTCCTCCTCCATGCCACAGTAATAGTGTACCCATTAGCTATGCCCAAGCTACTCTTCCCTCCAGCACATTATCTACCCTCTCATGATCCAGTTCACACCTCAAGTACTAGCTCAATCGTGAAAAGATCCTGTGGACACCTTTTGTGCTGTTTTGTGTATTTCTTTTTTTTGTTTTTCTTTTTTCATCATCATTATTATTATTATTATTATTATTATTACAAATTTTCACCTCCTCCCCTCCTCCCATTTCCCTCCCCCTCCCCCGTTCCCCCTTTCCCTTCCTCTCCAGTCCAAAGAACAGTCAGGGTTCCCTGCCCTGTGGGAAGTCCAAGGTCCTCCCCCCTCCATCCAGGTCTAGGAAGGTGTATTTCTAAACATCCGTTGGATTTGCCTCATAGGTGAGCCCATGCTGGGACATCACTCAGGAAGGTCTCTGCAACCTGTTCTCACTGTCATACTGGCCCTGGGCAGAAGCTCGTTCTCTTGTCTAGAAGCAGCCTGGTTAGGGGACTCACCCTTCTCTGGGCCTTTCTTCCTTATGCCTCCTCAACATATGTTCATCTGAGTAACCAGAGGAGGGATGTGTCCTCTGCCCTAAGAAGAACCCTCTCCTCTCACCACCAAATTCTGATTTCCTCACTACCATCTCTTCCCAATCAGAGAGCAAGGGATCTACTACTGAGCTACACCCTCAAGCCTTCAGTTTATTGTGAGATAAGGTCTCTCTCTTTAGCGCAGATGGTCCTTAACTTGTTATACCCCTGCCACAGTCTCCTGAGTATCTCTTATTCCAGGAGTGTACCACCATCCCCAATAGAGAGTCTTTTCAACTTTTATGTTAGGATAAAAGGTGTCACTGAAAAAAAAAAACCCGTATTACAAAATACCTTGTATACACACACACACCAAATACACACATACACCACATAGCACACATACACCACACATATACCACATACATACCACACACTCCACACATACACCACACACACATTCCACACTCCACACACATACACCACACACACTCCACACATACACCACACACACCACACACTCCACACATACACACATTCCACACACATATACACCACATGCACAGACACACCACATATACACATCACACACACACACACACTCACTCACACACACCACATATATACAAAACACACATTCACATATACCATACACCTATACACCACACACACACACACACACACTCTTTAAATGTCACTCAGGTTTAATTAGTTTGGGTAGCAATCTGTGGTGAGCCCACAAGTATTATACAGTGAATGTACAGCTGACAGATCTATTGGACTAATCCATGGGCAGTGTATATGTGCACATCCACATGAAGTGACCCATTTTTGCAGAGCTACAGGGAGACCCATCCTTTGGATCCTTGGAATTGACACTGTCAGTTCTGTAGAAATCTTGTGAAATAAGGCATTTCTCCCTTCTCTAGTATCCCTGCAGTGTATAAACCTGACTTTTCCTATAGGACAACCAGATACCTCCCACACACAGTGAAGCCCTGGAGTAAAGACATTCACTCAGTCAAACCTTTGTTCTCACAGTCAAAACCTACTCCTCACAGCTTTACTGACAGCTCTCTAGTAAGAAAGGAGCCCCGTACAGGAGGCAATATGTCTGCTCTAACAGCAGACTCAGGAAGCTGTAATCTATGGTCTTCTGTTCTGACTTAACAGGCTACCATTATTCTGTATTTGCCCTTCACCTTAATTTCAACTACCATAAAATCATAGCCCAGGAAATTAACTGTTTATACAGGAAAAAGGCTTGAGTCACTAAAACTAGCTTCAGAGAGAAAAATTCTCACCTGGCATCCTGCTGGAGTCAAAAGCAAGGTCCCCAGAAGAGATTCCTTTTAAGGCAACCAGCTAGACGCTAACACAAACCAGGTGCGCAGGTTAGTATAGTTACCAATACTGTATTTCCAGTCACCAGGAATGTGGCTTCACAGCCACGCCCCCTCTGAGACATAAGGTGCCTCCTTTCCAGATCCACCTGTTACTGTGACTCTGTGAACATGCATGCTTGATACTATTGTTACCGCCTGTGGCATTGCTAACTTGTCTGTATGCCTATATAAACTGAAAGCTTTGTGGGGATCCCCTCCCTCCTCCTCCTCCTCCTCCTCCTCCTCTTCCTCCTCCTCCTCCTTTTCCTTCTCGCTGCTTCTTCATTCCAAAACAATAAAGAACATGTAGCAGTAATGTACTTGAGTTGATTTATTTCATTTTACCCTCAGATTTGATTAATCAGGTTTTTGCCTACCATAGTGAATCTTTCTGGACCCTGAGAGGTGTAATGGGCTTAACCCTAAAATAAACCTCGATAGCAATCTCTACCATTCTTTCTTCACAAGAACAGATGAAATCTTTGTCTGAAGTGTTGGGGCCTCGGTTTCCTGTTCGTTCTGGATCCCTCTCCTCTGCTAACCTATCGCCAGGCCTTCTACCATCTTTGACCAATGACACACCCAACTTTGATCTCTTCCTGCCACCCAATCTGACACCCTCACCATAGAGTCTTTAGCATCCAGGCAAGTCTTTCTTCCTAACAACCCCCAACCTTGGGACTCGTTTTCCATGCCATTGTCACTGTAGCCCCAGAGACTAATTACAAATGCCCACTGTGGGAGTAATGGCTAGCCATGTGCTCTGGGTGTCCCTATAGTGACAGAATGCCTCTGCAACAAACCATGGCAGTCAGAGGAGGGTTATGGCTCACTAGAAATTGTTATGCCCAGATCACAGGTACCCTCAAAAGACCACCACTGAGACTGAATCCCGTATGTAAAAGCAAAGAGCCTTTATTCAAGTTGGAACTTGGACTCTTCATGTGTACAATGCGCAGTGGCACAATCAGAGAGCCTTGAGCTCAGCTGGGGTGGGGTTTTTATAATAGCAGGGGTTGAGGTGAGGAATTTCTAAGGTTCAGGACCTTAATTGACTGACATTTGTCTAGGAGTGTCTTGGTGAAATGGGATGGGTTATGTGCTGGGCTAAGGGATACCAGGTGATCCTATCTACAACGGTTAGAACTAGGAATTTCCTTTGAAACATTAGGTACTTCCCCTTGGATACTGATTGGTCCATTCCTGGGTGGTGCCTGGGTGGTCCCAGTTTGTGTTGTTTCCTGGAGTCAGGTGTTGCTTTAGGGTAAACGGAGACTCTGGTCTACTTTCTGGTTGGTCTCTATTGAGTTTGTCTTGTGGTAGGTGTGTGCCAAGCTGCCCTGGGAGAGCTGCCACCTCCATCCATTCTCAGAGAGAATTTGTGGCTAGAGTCTCACTTACAGTTGCTAAAGAGTCAGAATCCCAGAAACCACTGAGTAGCAAGCAGGTTGGGAACTGGACATTGTCATGAAGCTCTTCCTGAATGGAAGTCACAGCCTGCATTCTGTGGGATGGAAACCAGCAAGAGAATACTGTTATCTCCAGACCCTCCCTCGCCTGGAGGATGGCTCTCAGGTGCTTGAAGGGGCTTTTTCTCCCCCCCTCTTCCTTTCCACTTCCCCTTCCTTCCTTCCTTCCTTCCTTCCTTCCTTCCTTCCTTCCTTCCTTCCTTCCTTCATTCCTGGTATGTATATGTGTGTGCATATGTGCACATTTACACATGTGTTTGTGGAGATCAGACATTAACATCAGCAGTCTTTCTCAATTGCTGTATACCTTTTTTATGGGGGAGGAAAGCTCTGAGGACTGGGATTGAACCTAAGACCTTGCGCAGCTAGACAAGTGCTCTACCACTAAGCTATCCCCAGCCCAGTCACCTTTGTATGTGTGTGGAAGAGGGTGAGTGGTTCTCACTGAACCTGGAGCTCAAAACTGGCTGATGAGTGAGCTCCAGAGGCCAGTCTCTTCAGTACGGGGATTACAGACACACCACTGTGCCCGTGCCTGCCTTTCAGGTGGGTACTGGGAATCCAAATTCAAGTTCTCATGTTTGTGTGGCATGTACTTTACTGATCAAGTCATCACCCCAGTACCCTGAGGGGTCTTTAATGCACTTGCTGAAGGTGACAGGAGTCTCTAGATATGTGGGAACAAGTAGTGTAATGATCTGTCCTGTCCCTTTAAGAGACAAGTCCTGCCCCCTTCCTCCATTTCCACTCTCCCAAGGCAGGCGGATCTTCCTTCAGCTTCTAGTCTGAGCCCCTTCCTTTCTGTCTTTCTCCCAAAGAGGTAGCTGCTGCCTTGACTCCTCCCCCAGTGCTCTTTTCCCATCTCCCCTTTACCCTTACCCCTCTATAACCCACTAAATAAATACCCACTTCCTCTGCATGGCATGTGTCTCAGTCTCTCAGCCACCATGTGGCTCTGTGTCTAGGACCCGCCGGCCCTCATGGCCTTCAGGCCACTTGGGGGCTCCCTGCCTGGGACCTGGCTGCCTTCGTGTCCTGTTGTGGTCTCATGGCCCGCTGCCCTTTGCCACCACTCAGGGACCTGCAACATTTTTGCTGCTGCACCCCTGGGGGACCTATAGCTTTTTACTTAAACCATACCAAATAGAGTCAAATTACATTTCCCAGAAAGGGGGTGGGGGAGCATTGAGACTGCTCTTCCCCTATCAGCGCCTCCATGGTTAAAACACACATGCAGCAGCACAGTGGTAAACCATCCTGGAGCCCCGCCACCTAGCACCTGAACTGCCACCTAGCCACCAGCAGTTAACACCTGGACCAGCACCTGTGCTTTGTAGATACTTTCTAACATTTTCATTTCGCCCTGGAAGAGCAATTATGACAGGGGACCTGAAGAGAAAAAGTCCTGAGATGCCTGAGTAAGTCATACGTAGTTGGGTCCAGGCAAAGTGCGGGAAACTGCCTGACCTCCAGTTTGTTCAAGTTTTTAAAGGCAAAAACTTCAATTGTGACATACACAGAAAGGCAACGGTGGACATCTGCAGCAAACAAGCTTGTTTACAGAGGCTGAGAGATAGCAGTTAACCTTTAGGTCAGGGACATACTGTATTTATGTATTCATGGCTGGTCCAGAAACCAGTTTACTCTGGGAATTTATAACTTGTCTAAGCAACCCGAGATGAGTTTACTAAGATAGTTTTAGCAATTAAAGTATTCTTAGGAATACATTCACAAGGTGGCATAACTATAGTTCTGTAGTTTCATAAAATCAGGAACCAATGACACTGAGATTTCTGGGCAGGAGAAGAGTTATCACGGTTGCAGCTAGGACTCCAGTAGGTAGGAACAATGTGTTAGTAGGTAGGAACAATGTGTTAGTAGGTAGGAACAATGTGTTAGTAGGTAGGAACAATGTGTTAGTAGGTAGGAACAATGTGTTAGTAGCCTGTGGTATATGGGCCTGTTTACCAGTTGCTATTGCATCTCTTAAACCTATCCTGCCCAACAGGGATTTTCTGAGGCATATGAAAGGAGCTGATATGAGAGCCAAAGTTACATTTTAAGTTTTAATTACTGTGCCTTAGAGATCCATGAAATAAAAATGCCTCTGATCTGCAAGTCCCTTACCCAAGGACAGACAGTTCCTGGAATAGTGGAGACTATTGTTTACGGGAGATAACAAGCCGTGTAAAAGTTTGTTTGACCCATCGACACTGGATGTGCTTGATCACATGGAGGTGGGAGGTTCACAGGCAGGAAGTACATCAGGATGTACACTTACCCCTGATTGGACCCAATGGGAAATACAGTGAATTATGGGTTTTCCTTCTTAAGCTCTTGCCGTACTTGATTCTGAGCCATTCCTTGGGAACCTGGGTATGGAGCTGGCCATTATTTAATTAAACCTTGCTTCAAATTTGGCTTTAAACTGCGGTAGTGGTCTTATTCACAGCTGGTGGGATTCGCACTGAGCCCTTGGTCAAGGCAACGTCAGTCTGCTGCAGGAGAAGGAGAACAGCAGAGACATGGGGCCAGTGTGTATGTGCTCGGGTACTCAGTGTTGCCGGGCCCAGATCCACAGCTTTGTTTGCCCTGGGGACAAGCGGGAAGGGCTGATACACGCAGTGGAGAAATGAGTACAGCTGGTAACTCTTTCAGTATGCAACTTATGTTTATCACCTTACCATCTCAAGGGGGGTAGGACTCACATTAAGTCATTCTTTTCTTACAAAGATAAGAACTGTGGTGGGAGGGCTGGAGGCAGCGGTTTCTTTATTGATACCCCCTTACCCCACAACACACCAGCCAGTCATCGTTATAAGCTTCCTACCTTCGCCACAGTCAATAATATTCTGCAAAGGCTTGGGCTTCGCTCTTTGACGATAAGGGCTAGGTACTTGTTCAGAGGCTACAAACGGGATTAGATAATGGCCTTGGCTTTCAACCCATCCTGTCTGGTTGTAGCAATGATACACTCTTTCCAGGAATTCTCCTGGTGTGGTCCAGAGCCTCTATTCCTCTTGTATGCAGGTGCTCTTTATACGTGATGGTGCAGAGAGACTGCTGAACTAGACCACTCTGTG
>NW_024582179.1:0-50864 GCF_903992535.2 Arvicola amphibius | reverse complement strand
GGCTACTCCTATAATGTGTGCATAGGCCTAGGTTGCAGGAGTAGGGTGGGGTGCGGGCGGCAGATAGACAGGACTTGACCAAGTCATAAAGTTAGGCAGAGACAGAATCTGGGACAGAGGCAAAATGTGATTCCCACAAGTCTTCAGATTTATATTTTGTTTTGTTTTAAATCACATTTATTTATTTATTTGGGGCATGGGAGGGGGCATGCACGTGCACCAAACACAAGTATGGGAGCTGGTATTTTCCTTCCACTGTTTAGGTCCCAGGAATTACGCTCAGGACCACAGGTTTGACATCAGGTGCCCTTACCTGCTGAGCCATCTCCCTGGCCCAGACTTTATGTCATTTCTGATCTCCAACCTGGATTTTATTAAAACCTTCAGGTGATCTTATGTGGTCTTTCTCTTCTTATTCTTGTTAGGGCCTGTAGATGAAAAGAATGTCCACCCGGAGTCTGCTTTGGCCATGGGGGTGGCAGGAAGAGTCCAATGGCATCCTGGACTCTGCATGGGAGTTCAGAGCCAAGCATGACCTTTCTAGCTCAGCATTTGGGGGCGTGCATTTCTCCCGCAGAAACAAGACACAGCCTTAAATCCCCAGCCATTCAGGTGTGTCGCACGGCCGTTGGTGGCATGGGTAGGATCATTTCTATTTCGACAAACCAGGTTCAGAGTTAGGCCATCCTGAGTGACTCCTTTGTATTCTGATCTGAAATCCATTTTGTATTTAAGCATAAGCAGTGATTTTTTTTTAAAAAAAAAAATACAGGCCACATAAAATTCTGGCCACAAGGGGGCTTCATTTCCCCATTTTCCAAGTTTCTGTAATAGAATACTATAATGCGTTGCCTTGTTTTTACCCTAAAAATTGAACCATTTATTTATTTTCCTGTTTGTTTGGCTTGGAGTGGCTTTAGACGGTGCTAGGAATTGAATGAAGGACCCGTATGTGCTAGCCAAGAATTCTCCCTCTGAGCTACACTTATCACTAAAAGGAACTTTACAACCAGCTGCAGCAGGAGAATGAAGATGCCATGTCACTTGCGGTCCTGGAGCACCACACAGAAGGGCAGCGAGTTCAGAACGCTTTGCACAACTCTCCTGAGATCTGAAACAAAGGGCAGGGTCTTCAAATGTTAGTATCAAAACTTAGATGGCACTGGGTCATAGCTAGACCCAGTATACCCCAGTAGGTTTGGCCGTAGGTCAGCTGCACTTTCGTTTATGAGCAAAGGGGAATTTGGATGGATTGTCCCAGAGTCCAGTGTTGTCTTCAGATACTTATTTTTTTGAGCCTTGGCTCATTTTCTAATCTGAATTCAAGCATAAGGTCATTGCTGTCCTCTTCCCACCTATGTGGAATTATTGACTCAAAGCTGGGCACTGAACCACACTGCCCTTGAAGCAATGGGGTTGCTAATTGAACTAAACTGGATGTGAAGAGAAAGGAAGATCAGAGGGTGTTTTGTGTTGAGCGACAGGTTTTCCAGTTGTCTTGGAAGACGGTGTGTTCCCGTGGTGAAAGGGGAAGCCCTGTTCAGCCGTAGAGGGACTGCAGTGGAAATCGGGCTTGGGCAGCTCTTCTGTGCTCCTGACCGGAAAAAACGGGTGTTTACAGCTTATAGGAAGAGAAATGGTATCACACCCCCAAATCAATTTTCATTTCTGAAGAAATAAAAATAAGCCACATGGAATGATTTTAAAAATGTAAAACTTGAAACTGGAATGACTGGGCATGGTATTTTGTTAAACACACCGACATATATTTTATAGAAACTATGACCTTTCCACAAGCTAAATGAAGCCCAACATCTTGTGATTTGAACATTCCATTAATCTTGTATTTCTGGTAGACATTAAAAAGTTGATGTTCTTAGGGTTTGAGGTCTTTTGTGGAACCAGGTGTTGCCTTAGGGTAAACTGAGACTCGGGCCTACTTTCCAGTTGGTCTCTATAGAGCTAGTCTTGGCAGGTGTGTGCCAAGCTGCCTCACACTGGCAAGGCCCCAAATGTGCCATCAGTCCCTCACCTTTCCTTTTCCTGTTAACTCTCATGGACACCTGCAATAGACTCCCAGAACCAAACCACTTCCCATCCTGCGGTGCCTTCACGCCTCCCTTCTGTCATTCTTTCTGGGGTTCTTGTGCCACCCACTGGCAGGTGCCCCTGCCTCTATAGACCATCATGGCTTTAGCTGGATATTTTGTATGCCAGGCCAAGGCTGTACTTGAATTCTCTTCCTGCCCTCAAGGACAAGCTGGCATTTTGACAGCGCGTTTGACCAACTCTCATGTTTTGGAACCTCTTTCTTCTTTACCTTGCTTATTTTCTTCCTGCCCTAATGGCCGCTTCACTCCTCCTACCCCTGAGCTAACTCCAGTGTTTCCCGTGCCATCTTCTTTTCCCACTCCGGAATATGCACGTGTGTGCATGGCATGGCTTCTCTTTTCTTACTGTGCCTGTTGCCTCTTTTCTGTGTCCTTCTGTGCCCTCTGCTGAAGTAGGGGTTCCACAAGGACACGACTCCTTTGTTTCATCCACTGGTACAGTGCAAGTGTCTAAACTAGTTACTGGCACATGGTAGATGAGCAATCAGTTTGGTTAATGGTTGAGTTAAGTTGTTTAAGTAAAGAGCTTGCCATGCCAGTATGAGTCCCAATACGGTCCCCAGAATCCATATTAAAACACCAGACAGCTATGCCCGTGCATTTATAACCCCAGTGCTGGGGAAGTAAAGATGAGCAGATCCCTGGAGCTCTCTGGACAGTTAGCCTAAGGCTAATTTCTGAGCCCCATCCCAGTGAGAGACCACTAAAAAGTAAACAAAGTACCTGACCCTGAAGAAAGATACCTGAGGTTTACCTCTGGCCTCCCCAGGCATGTGCACACACACACTGTACCTGCATGCACATAAATATGCATACACATCTGCACACATGTGCACATGCGCATGCACACACACACATACACACACACACACACCTGAACACACCCACACCCACTGTGGAAGAGATGGGCATGAGGAGAGCGCAAGAGACAGAGAGAGATGTGTAGGCAATGTATATGGTTTTAACATGAGGAAACCGCCATGTTTCTCAGCTATAGTTACAGCTGTGAACTATTAGTATAGCAAACAGCACAAGAACAAAGAAACCAGACTCTTGTTTTCATGTGAGATAGAATAAAGGGCATAGCAAATGTGCAATGTGCATTTTTCCTCTTTAACTGTTAAAAGCTGGTGACACCATTAGCTACTGAAAGCAATGTGTAGGTATCCTCAAAGCAACCCAACAAAGTCTGAGATTCTGTATGGTGTATGGTGGATTTAGCATGTTCAGCACACGGGGTGCTTTGTAGCCATTGGTTCTATAGTTAGATATACATCAGTTCATATGCATTGTTGGGTAATTAGAGTAAATACTGAATATTTTACTCTAGATTGTTGGCCCCAGACATGTACATGGCACATAGACATACATGCAGGGAAAACACCTATATGCATAAAATTAAAAATTTAAAAAGCAAATCCATTCTTTAAACTCCAGTGGACTGGTTTAGGGGTTTCTCGTCTTTTCACATGGGACCCAGGGTCGTGACTATGTGGGTGGACTGGAATTGGTTTTCTTCTCTTTCAGGTGTGGGTGAATTCTGTCACTGAGATGACCAGAGATGACCTATGTGCTGAAGATGGGGACTCTCCCCCACAGGACTTGGTCTACTGGGTCACTCCTCCCAGCAATGGGCACCTGGCTCTCAAGTCTGTTCCTGGCAGAAGCATCCAGAACTTCACTCAGGTGCAAATTGATGAGGGTAACCTCGTGTTTGTGCACTCTGGTAAGTCACAGGGCAGAGCAGGGTCAAGAACACATGTTCTGAGCAGCGAGTGATGTGGCCGTCATACCTAAGAGCTACTGACTGAAAAAAACCACAGGATGTAGAAACTTCCCAAGCTCTGTGATTTTTAAATAACATATTTAGGAAAGCTAATAAAATCACTGGAGCCTGCACATGCCTCCCCCGAGGCTTACTCGGGAGGGCAGGTGAGGTCAGTTCCCTTCCGTGAGAGCCCGTTCCTCCCACTCACTGGTGTAGCATCTCCCTGTGACTCTCCCCTCTTGCCCTGACTGTGAGACTAGCGTAGGTTGAGTTGGACCTCTGCTTTTTACCTCCCTTCCACATGACAGTGTAAGAATTCTAAGAAAGGGCAGAGTCTCTTCTATCCTCAGCCCCTCAAGCAGCGACTAGAACGTAGGAGATGCTTCATAAATAAAACTGTTTTGAACAAATGAAATTTTTGAACACCAGCTGTGCACCAGGTAATAACGTTCTAGATGCTGAGGTTCATTCGTGAACAGAGCAGCTTTTGTACGAGGATTGTATTCATGAATGAATGCGTGTCACTGTATTTATGAGGTCCTGATGTTGGTTGGGGGCCCTTTCTGCTCCCTGTTAATCATCAGTGAATCAATCCCAACAACATTTGCTGGAAAGGTGGCCCAGGAACTCGGCCAGGCTGGCCTGGTTTTGTCATAAGTTTATCCTTGTCAGTGGGCCAGGATGGGCAGCAGCTGGAAGGGGGCATGGGAAAGGAGCGTAGGAACGCATAGCCTGAAAGCTTAAATGGCATCCTTTCCCCGGTTCATTTAAACTGTCTTCTTTGAGAATGTAGTAAAGAAAAGAAAGATAAAGACACCTAAACTCAACGGCAATGATGTCCTGATGATTTGTGCACCTAACACACAGCTGCCAGAAGAACCTGAACACAGTTGAGCATACGGATGCTTTTGGGTAGTGGTCGCACACTGGAGCAGGGGTCCCAGGACTTAGATTTATTTCAACACTCTTAAACCTCTTCCATTTGTCAGGCAGCACAGGAACATGTCATTTCCCAAGTGCTCCCCAATCCTCTGAGCCATACAGAGTCATGACCCCATTTTTGAGATGAAAAGACCTACAGCTGGGAAGGGCTCAGGTTGGCCTGCCCCCCAAGCTGCTTTCTCCCCCAAAGGGCATGGCGGGTTAGGAGACAGGGTTCCCATTTGCAGTGAAGAATAGAAACGACAGTAAGCTCTCTGGGTTGATTGACTTGTCAGCTACCAGGTCAATATTTGCTTTTAGTAGCTAGAGAAAATAGCTTCTTAAAAGAAGAAAAGAAGACTAAGACGAAGAAGGAAGGAAGGAAGGAAGGAGAAGAAAGAAAGAAAGAAGAAAGAAAGAAAGAAAGAAAGAAAGAAAGAAAGAAAGAGAGAGAGAAAGAAAGAGAGAGAGAAAGGGAGGTAAAGGCTAGGATAACGTGAGGGCTAATTCATTATATTTCCCAAGTGGACACTGAGACAGGCTAACTCTCGAAGTTGCTGGTGCCCAGCTGCAGATGCCTCTGATGCTGAAACCAGCTGTCCATCTGTCCATCACCAGCCCCAAACAAAGGGGAAGGATTAATTAATCTTGGTTAGCATCTTACATTTGCAAAGTGCCCTGCTCTAATCTAATTCACCAGTCCGTACAGCAGCGTAAGTGGTTTGATGCAGCAAAGATGTCTGCAGCCAGGGACTCTCCATCCCTGGCCCTCCTGAGAGTACCTTTGGGAAAACTCAGAGCTCTGCCACGGAGAATCCACAGAGCACCCTATGTGTCTGCTTCCTTCCTGGTCCTATTTAGTGTTAGGTCCCCCTCTGTCTGACAGTCTGTATTTGTTTTAATAGCTTCTGGTTCCGCCCTGTTTTGTTTCTGGATTCATAAGGCACTTTAAGAATTCCCAGTGGTAGAAGGCATTCCCTTTTTAATTTTGTGTTTCATTAAATACAACTTTGAAAAGTTATTTCTGGGAAAGCAAGCAAATGCACAACAATTGGTTGTGAGCCCTGTTAGGAGTTACGCACACCCTGTGTCTTGTTCTTTCCTGGACTCTGTCTCTTTCATAGTGACCTATGAATATTCTCTCTTAAAAAAAAAATTCCAAAACACCACCAGTAAACATTCTAGTGAGGATTTGGGGCCTCCTATTGAGTTTTGCTTAGCTAAGACTTAAAAGATGTCAAGTATCAACCGACCTCATGTCAATCTGTGTTAATAAGGAAGTACTTGTACATTACTGCAGTCTGACCATATAGCCTTCCTTGCCTTAATTCCCCCTGGGCAACAAAGATACTTTCTACCTAGTATATTCTGTAAGGGCACGAAGGCTTTTAATTTACTGCTAGATGGACGTTTTCAAAAAGTGATGTGGATGTGGCCACCAGTCTCCCTGAGTAGACACTGGCAAAGCACCCTGGGGAATCGGATCCATGCAGGTCCTTCTCCTCCTTCTCTTTGCACTCAGAATACGGTTAGCTTGACATGGACATTTATTTGTTAATTTCTCTTATCTTTTAAGACTATAGTATAATTATATAATATCCCCCTACCCTTTTTTCCCTTCCAAACCTCCCGTATAACCTTCCCCAACTCCCTTTCAAGTTCATGGCCCCTTTTTTTCCCATTGTTATGTGCATGTGTGTGTGTTTGTGTTTATGTTTTCAGGGTTGGCTGTTTGGTATTTGGATAGCCAGTGAGGTGTTCTTCCCTGGGAAAGACTGTTTTTCCAGCTCTCAGCATCTTTGTGTTGCCTACAGTTCTTTGTGCAGGGTTGAGCTGCAATCTTCCCACCCTCTCTTTTGCATATTCCATTAAAAGTGTGATGGTTTGTAGCAGTTGCAGGATGCTAAATATCCCTTCCCTTAAGTTTTCCTTTTCAGTCTAAAGCTTTCTCAAGATTTCAAAATTATTTGTGTGGTTATAGACGTACATACTTTATGATATGGATTTATTTCAAAATAATAAAATACAGGTGATGAGCATTTTTTTAATTTTCAAAAATTTTCTCAGTGGTAACATCTGTGCTTTGCTTTAATGTGTCAGAGGTCAAGGGGATCTGCCTTTTAACCTTTATAGATGTGTTTTAACTTTGTTTCTTGTCAATAATGCAATCAAGTATCACTCAAAGTCAGGGACAGTCTGAGAAATGATTTCATCAGTGTGCAGACACCCTGGAGCATCCTTACACAAACTAAGCAGGCTGTGACATGTCTGGGTGATACAGTCTGTGGGACCACAGTCCTACAGGCTGTCTGTTGTGAATCCAAATGTATGTGGCATGCAGCATCATTTGATCTAGTGAGCTCAATGGCTAATTCATGCATACAAAATCACTATGGCTTACTTGCAGGGGCCCATGGAGGGAGATGGGGTGAAGGTAGTGACTTTTCAGGATAATCAAACTGACCAGAGATATGTTCTTCTTTTGAAGGAGCAATGTCAGGAGGCTTTAATTTCCAGGTTACTGATGGTTTGAATTTTGCACCTCGGCAAATCTTAGCGTCACCGCCCGAGCTCTGCTCATTAGCTTGGAAGTCAACAGAGGATTGAGCATCTTTCCCAGGGTAAGAGGCTTAGGGAGTGTTTGGGGATGGTGGTGGAAGTGTTTTCCTATTATTCGTTCAGAAAATCCACTTGTATGCATAAAGTGATGTCCCTTACTGTGGAAGGACTCTAGCTACATCTATTTAAGTCCTCCACCCCCACAGAATTCCAGCAAGAAATTGACAGCAGCAAGGGAAGGCTGGCACTCCCGCAACCTTTCTGTCTCTCCCCTTGCCCCTTCCCTGGAAGAGGAAGGACTGGAAGGAGCCTTGGGAAGGATTCATGAGAGGGGTTGTTTACTATCTTTGTACTGTCCCCCTCTTATAGAGTCCTTACAGACCCCCAAATCTCTATTATTATGCATTTGGAGCTACATCTCCCGTTGCCCAGGCTGGTCTTGAACATGTGACCTTGTACTCCTCATCTTCCCACCTGTTTCCCCGAGAGCTGGAATTAAAGGCTATGCGTTACCATGCCTAGTTACACATTCCTGGGAATGGAACCAGGGCCTGTGCATGCGAAAGCAAGCACTCACCAGCTGCACCTCTTCCCTGTCTCTTTAACTTCCCTCAGACTGCTGGCATTGTGAGTAGGAAGGTCATCTGCAGCACCTGGGGGCCTGCCTGTGTTTTCTGTTAGTGTTGGCTTTGAGCGGCTGTTTGCCAGTAATCTAAGCCCAGACTGATGCAGAAGAAGCTGTGACCCACTCTGGCCAACACTCTTAGGAAAGGGGAATGAATTTACACAAATGGCAATGACAAAAACTTAAAGAGGAGAGAGAGAGATGGAGAGAGGAGAGAGAGAGAGAGCGAGAGAGAGATAGAGAGAGAGAGAGAGAGAGAGAGAGAGGAGAGAGAAGAGAGATAGAGGAGAAAGCGGGGGTTTGTTTTTTCCAATAAAACACGGAGGTGGAAACAAATAACATCTCAAGATGGCCTGAATGTTGGGAAAAAGGAAAGGCTAGGGCCGTCCTGCACATTATAACCTATGTAAAGGACAGACATTAGCAATCAAATACAGATGGAAAAGGAAACAGACATCAGCAATCTAATACAGATGGAAAGGCCCCTTGGTGATTTTATTAGTTATGGGCCAGCTAGCCAGCAGTCCTAAATATAGCAGCCAGTGCCTGCCCCTCACTTTATACAAATTGCATGCAAGTCTCTGGACTGGGGCTGGATCGTCTAAAATGTTTTTAGCTTATATTATTTTGTTTTATGTGTAGGGTGCTTTGCTTGTGTGTTTGTCTATGCACCACGTGCATGCCTGTGCTGCGGAGGTCAGAACAAGGCAGCAGTTGCTCTGGAATGGGAATTGGGGTAACAAAGAGTTGTGAGTCACCATGCGGGTGCTGGGAACTACTGAACCATCTTGTTTCCTTTTTAAAATCTTAGTTGGTCTTAAAGTGGAGCTAGCTTGGGATCCACAGGGCTGGAGGCTGTACCGTATTTCAGTGCTTATGAGCCAGGTAATATATTCTTGGAAGCTGGCGGGCTCTGTCACTTAAAGAGGAAAGAATACAAAATTGCCAGCGAGGGGGTGGAGCCAGCCCTCCTGCTTCCAAAGCTGACTTCAAGGAAAACTGACACTTGTCCACTATTATTTTTACAAACTGCTGGATGTCTTGTTAGTTGTTATTGTGATGGTGGTAATGCCGAGGGCTAAACAGGCAGCCTTCTGCCACCGGAGCGGCATCCCCAGCCCTTAACTGTTCATTTTTAGGTCTACGCTTCCTCAGCTTTTTAAGTTTGTGGAAAGAACCTTTCCAAACACAGCAAGGGATATGTCACCTAGGATTCTTCTATTAAAAAACTTCATTTTTTCCATGCTCTGCCAATTTTTCTCTCCGAGTAAGTCTGAAACTCTATAATTACCCCCCTCCCCCAAGGGCAATTCGGAAGTCATTTAGTGTTTTAATAAAACTAATAATCGGCTACATTTCAGTAATCGGAAAAACATGGTAATTATTTTTAAAATTCCAAAACTAGGGTAATTGTGGCTGCTGCAAAAGATTAAGTACCTTTCATCTAGCTCAGCATCGTCTGGTTTAATAATGAATGACAGCCGTATTCGTGGAAAGACGGAGACACTAGCTTCGACACTTCTGAGTCCTGTGGTGAATGTTTTACTGAATCACTGTAGCCGGAAAAAAATATATTAAAGCGGCCAAATTTCCTTTTTGACCTTCGGAAGATCATATAAAACTTACAGGTTTACAGTCTTCTGTGCATTATTGGCCACAGTCCTGGTAACTGTTTCTTTTTCCAGCAAGTCTTACATCAACCGCAGCCCAACCCGTGTGTGTCTCAAGAGCTCCCTGCTGGAACTCAGATGTTGGCCTCACTTTCCCAAGCCCTCCCTGCCCTGTTAGCTCAGTAGATATTCTTAGTCACCAGCATCTCCACCCTGCCTTGTTTCCTGCTCCAGCTCCTGGCCAGGAGGAAGGAGGAGGAGGAATCTTCATATCCATTCCTCTTGAGTGGCAGGGATGTGTGATGGAATCTCCTAGCTGTGATACTCGTAGTCCTAGAGTTCAGGTGGACCTTATGGCTCCCCTGTTTTGTTCTGTTCTTCCTGCAATAGCTTTCCCAAGTAGCACGGGCCACCAGTTATTAGCATTATCTAGCATGACCATGATTCCTGTGGTTTTGTCACCTTGTCCCCTTTCTAGGGATCCACCCAACCTTGCTCTACACGGCTTCTTCAGCAGTGCCCTGAGGGCTCTTTGTCCCCGCTGCTGTGTGTGAAGCTGTAAGGTGATGATCAATGCCACGTTCTGTATCTTCCTTGAGAGTTCCCATCCTCATCTTCCTATGCCATGTCCCTTGAAGGGCAAAGAGGCACGCTGCATCTTGCCTCGGGGTATGATGTAAGAGATCCTATGCCAGCTAATATAGAACCATGTGTTCAGAACTTCCATATTCTCAAATCCCAGGGGTAAGTCTGTTGTTTTGTAGAAGCATGGTTATTTTAGGGCTGTTGGAGGAGTAAAAATCTATTCCTATTATAGGCTGGACGTTCAGCTACTGATACTTCTATTTTTAATTACCACATTGGGTTATTATAAAAAAATTTAAGTGAAATGGTATGTATGGAACACAGCTTTTGAACGTCCCCATTGGCAGGTGAAAGGCACGAGGCTCGGGAGGTCTCAGTGCCACGTAGCTGACAGAAGGCTCAAGCCCGACAGGCAGCGCAGCAATTCTGATCCCAGATCAGAGCTTGTACTCAGCAGCTCCTCTCCTGTATGTGTGGGGGCAGCACCCCAGGGTGTCTCCTGTAGAAATGTCAGTTCCCTGAGAGAGGGACATCGGGGTAGGTGTTCATTTTGTTTCCCAAGCATACTGATATATTGACACATGCACAACAGAGAGAGAGAGAGAGAGAGAGAGAGAGAGAGAGAGAGAGAGAGAGAGAGGATGCGCAGCAAGTTAATAGCCACAACAATGTAGCAGTGTTCCATGTTTTAATCTCCTTGGTTGGTGAAGTATTGCAACCTGGCCTAAGTTAGTAACAACCCCCCCCAAAAGGAAATTAAATTAAACCTTTAAGAAATTTAATTTACATCTGGTCCACGCCATACCATTTGAATTTCCTTTGCAGTTCATCAGACTTGGAAGTTTCTGTGTTGGTTCCTGTGTACACTCAGCCCTGGCTTGATACTTATACAAAACAAGTATAAGAGTACATAGAATGTGAATGCTTTCAGACTCGCTATCGCTTCTATGCTTTGCCAAATTTGCACGTCAGTTTTCATTGTTTGCTTTTTGCTTTGGTTTTAATTTTTTGAGACAGGATTTCTCTATGTCACTTTTGCTGTCTGGAACTCACTCTGTAGACCAGAATGGCCTCGAACTCGCAGAGATCTACCTGCTTCTGCCTCCTGAGTGCTGGGATTAAAGGCGTGCGCCACCACCACCCAGGAAAATCAGTTTTTAACAGTTACTCTAAATGAAATTTTTTTTTGTGAACTTAGTAAAATAGGTATGTGTGTATAACATGAATATATACATATATATATACACATGTATATATATATATACGCACACATACGTATATATGGGAGGTATTCATGTAGATTTAATTGACATGTGTTCTGTTGCCTTCTCTGTGATTTATTCTCCAAGAAAAGGTTTTGTGAGAGTATTTTTGCATTGAATTCTGCCACAGGTTTTGTTTGTTTAACTTTAGTGGTGGCATGTTGGAATATACTGTGCCCTTAGGCTGTATATATTTTTTTCATTTACTTGGCTCCTTTTCAAGGAATGTTGGTCTCGAGTGTTGGAGGGATTAACTCGGAAAGTTTTGCGGTCATGCTGTAGAGGCGTAGGTTCAGAGTCAAGCCGTTCATCAACAAAGGATCATTTTCCTGAATCCTGTGCCTCAGCCTCTTGTCATAAAAGAGAGGAAATGACATCAGTAACCCATCTGTCCCTTGTAGGAGGAACCGAAAGAAAGAAGAAGGGATTCGTAGTATATGCTGAAGGGTTTACCATTCTACTATGTAGATATCACATTTTCTTTCTAAAAACATCTTAAATTACATTTGTGTGTATGTGTGTGTGTGTGTGTGTGTGTGTATGTGTGTGTGTGTGTGTCACACACAATATAGAGTGCCTGTGGTGGGATATCAAAGGTCACTCTCTCCTTACACTATATGGGTTCTAGGGATTAAGTTTTGGTCTTCTTGCTTGGCAGCAAGCACTCTTCCCCCCTGAGACATCTCCCTGCCCCCATGTTTTCTGTATCACCTGATATATGCTCTCAGGTGGACATCCTCATTTGACTATGGTAAGTAGCCACCTGCTACAGAGGGAGGCTCGACAAATGATTTCATACCCTTTGGCTAGAAAAAAAACCCCGGCATATTTTAAAGAGTCCCTTTTTTACTTCCTGTCCCCTAAAGATCACCTGGGAAGTAAAGGAAGAACTGGGTTATCAAACAGGGTCACTTATAAGAAGACTAATTAAGGTGGGGAGGGGGTGTTCCAGAGCTGGGGACAGGGGAAGTTGGATATTGAGGTGGTCCGTAAGAGGAAACTTGACCGGTATTGGAGGAGAGCCCCAGTTATGACTTTGATCACGGGCACAGAAACAATGCGCTCAGTGTGCCGGTGTGACCGCTAACCCTGATTGACAGCTCTGGAAGCCAGAAAGCGGCTGAGCAGGCCCGAGAAGGATGTATGAGAACTTCTGAGCAGCACACGGGCACTTCCTGCAGCAGCTGAACTTGTGAGGCGTCCTGAGCTTGAGGCAGAACCCTGTTTCTGAGGCTGGGTTCCACGGGCTCACCCGCTTCACCCCAAGAGCCTCGTGGTCATTTCGGAGGCTCGGGTGTTTTGAATGAGGACTCAGAATGGGCCTTGCAATTTTGGAAGTTATTCAGATCCAGAACTGCCTTCTCCTTGGAACCATCAAATGTCTGATGTGGTTAAATATCAAATATGGTGGCCCTTCCTGTTCAAGACTACAAAGGCTAAGGAAGGAAAACAAAATGGATGCTGTGTAGGAGGCTTTAGTTGTTATTGGATAAATATTTTATTTTTATATGGTTGTGTTATAATAAATAGTTATTATTTACTAATATTATTGATAAACTCAAAAACAATTTACAAGGGACCTACTCTGAGGGCTGCTCTGCAGAGGACACATGCTAAAGCCCTTTTGAAGAGGCTAGGAGGGATGAGGGAGGATTCTGTCCCAGAAGATAGCTTTGAAACCTTCAGCTCTTCCATCACATGAGGATGGTCCTTCCACATCCGAACCCTGCCATTCACACGGCCTTTGGTGCAGGCCTGGGAGGTTCCTCGTGCTTGCTTAGGAGACAACCCCCACCCTCCTAGGAACCACAGTCTCTTGGGTTCCCAGCAGCACACAATCAGATTTTTCTTTACATACCCAGGGCTGAGCCACAGAGGTCTTGGCAGGGACTCTTTTCTCAAGGGAATCAAATAGATTCCAGGCCATGATGGGAGGAGAAGCTCTGAGGAGCTGCTTTTTCCTGAGGTTCAGAGGCAAATCATGTCTCTGAGAAGATATCCCAGGGATCACTAGACCCCTACTGGCCAGTTTTGGATAATAGCTAGCACTCCCATTCATAACGGTGCACTCTCCCGGCAATTCTCAGAAGTCTAGAGAGATCATGTGAGGAACTGACCACCTTTGTGTGCTTTGTACTTATGTGAAGATTTGAACCGTAGGTTCTACGAAGCCGCTTTCGTCTCAGGCCCTGAGAGCTGTTACCAACGATGACAGGGTGAGAAACAGAGCCATAACGTTTACAGTTGTCAGCGCCCCTAGGCTTGGGAGGCTGCTGAAGATGAACTCTGACAACCGTACAGAGGATGTTTCCATCTTTACCCAACGTCTGGTGAGTACTGACAGCCACGTCGTGACCCTGAGATGGGCCGCGGGCTGAACAGGGAGCACCGATCACTTGTTCTCATCCTGCTAAACCAATTAGACGTGGCCATGACCCGGGCAACCCTTTGTTTTATTTAAAACAGGATTCTTTGTAGGAAGTGTAGCATGAGACACAGTGGTCAGAAAACACCGTGCTAATTTACACTCTGAAAGTAACAATGGAAAAAAACTACTTGGGGCTGGGGAGATGGCTCAGCGGTTAAAAGCAAGTACTGCTCTTGAGGAAGACCCGAGTTCAAGTCTCACTGTCAGGTGGCTCACAACATTTTGTAACTCCAGCTCCAAGAGATCCAACTTCCTCTCTTTGGGCTCTGCATATATGTGTACTCACATGCACTGTACACACACACACACACACACACACACACAATTAGAAATAAATAGTCAAATAGCTAGGCGGTGGTAGTGGTGCACACTTTTAATCCCAGTGCTCAGGAGGCAGAGTCAGGTGGATCTCTGTGAGTTTGAGGTCAGCTTGGTCTACAAAGTGAGTTCCAGAATAGCTATGGCCACACAATGAAACCCTATCTCAAAAATAAACCAACTAACTAACTAACTAAATCTTTTTTGAGGGGGGTCCTTTAAGATGTAATCTAAAGTATACATGTATTTATATTTAATATGACACTATATTTTACCTAATATTTCATAATCTTGTGTGCATGTAATTTGTATCCAGGGTGTTTCGAGCACCACTGGTTACCAGACCCGTGGCTTACATATCTTCTTATTGAAATGAATAAACACTAAAAAAAATGTTCTTGCCTTCCAGCAGGAATTGAGTGGACCAGACATGTTTGTTTATGTGTTATTTC
Source organism: Arvicola amphibius (assembly GCF_903992535.2). Lineage (NCBI taxonomy): Eukaryota > Metazoa > Chordata > Mammalia > Rodentia > Cricetidae > Arvicola > Arvicola amphibius. The sequence goes on along the minus strand of NW_024582179.1, from coordinate 36,225 downwards.
ATTTTCTCAGAGTGACATACCCATATGTAATTCTTTAGGCATTCCTTTGGTTTGTTATTTGTCCTCCTCTTTCAGTCCTGAAACACTGTCTCTGACGATTTATTTGGCTGCAGATTTGTGCTACTAATGAATTTTTTTTAAAATCTCAAATCAAGTTTAGAGGAAATAGCAAGAGCCCATAGCCTTTGAGCACTTTCTGGATGGTGTGACGAGATCGGACTTGGCGTAGGCTTTTCAGTTGTCTTTGTCTGTGTGTGTTTGGGGAAGTGGATCATGGGGCTAGCATGAGATTCCAGTGTGAATGAAAAGAAGAAGTCTAGTGTCTGTGCTCTGCAGATTTCTCCGGGGCACAGAACAAAAACTTAGAATGAAAACCCCATTGTGTAGGGGAATTAAGATGAGCCCAGAAGCATCAAAACATGCCCAGGGCCAGTTGGCCTTCTGAATACTAACAAGAATGATATTATTCCTATAACAGTATATTGGCTCCAGCCCCAGTTCTTTTAGAAAATGACTGTGGTCATGTTAAGTATTATTTCCAACAGCTATTGATTGCAAATACGTGAGATTTTAGATTAAGACCGATATGATCTAGGTGTCAGTGGATTTGTAGCTGAATTAAGTAGCTTTTGCTGCAATGACAAGAAACCCGCAAGTCCAGTGGTTTTGTGATAGCAAAACCGTTCTTCTCACTTGCATCACATGGTGGCTGTGGTCTGTTTTCCATGTCTTCTTTGTTTCAGGATCTAGCTAATGGAACAGCCTCACTTGCTCTAATCATGACGTTGATGGCAGCAAAGGGCAGTGTGCTGTTGGAACCTGGAATAACTTTGCAGCTTGTGCTCTAGAATGTGACTTGTATTCACCTTTCATTGGTCAAAGAAGGCCGCGTGAGGTAGCCTGCTATCCATGTGCTGGACAAATATAGAGAGGAGGCACTGAATATTTGGAACAATGTTCTAATTGCCATGGTGCCCCAACATGCAAACTAAAAACTGTGTCTAATACTGGAAGCCAGACAAACCACTTTTAAAATAGACCACTTTTAAAAATCAACCTAAATGTAAGTTCCTGGGCAAGCAAAGTCTTGATTGAATCAAATCCACCTTCATATTTTAATGTTTCCCCTGCCCTTTCTAATTCCTTCAGCCTTTGTGAACAGATAGGAGGTGTCCAGAAAACCATGTCATCCTTGGCAACAGTGTGAGCCAGAGCAAGAGGAGTTTCATATGGGAGCACAGTGCTGCGCAGGCTGTCTGAGACTGCTGCTCCCTGTGGAAACAGGGGCAGGTACAGTCTGCAAACAACCTGATCATTGCACAGGTCAGGGGATGGAGAGAGGAGCTGAGTTGGATCCAATAGAACAGAGGCAATGCTTGTCTCTTCCTCCTCACGGTCCTTTCCTCGGCTGGACATGTACCTGCCATTCCAGAGGTGTGGATGAATACTTAGATTCAAAGGACAAAGAAAAAACTACTTTCTTATCTATAAGGTTTTATACAAAGTCTGTATCTGGCTTTGTACACAAGGCACATGCCTGCTGTAATAATTTCTTTCTCTCTAAAACATCATTTCAGATAAGTTAATTGTTTGTAGAATTTCCACGCAACAGATATCTGGTGTCTTTGTTGTGTGGCATGTGGAGAGTTTATAGTTTATGTATCAGAGGCCTACTGGTGACTGCTTGTGACTGTACAGAAGTTCTTTGGCACAAAACCAGGAGTTACCCCTGTGACTCAGAGCAAATCACATAGCTGTTAAGTCTATGTTTTGATATTTATTTAAAATGGGAAGAGTCATAGCAATGACCATTGAAGCCATATTCATGTACATCATGCATGAAGCACTGTTCTAGCCTTCTCTTGTATTATTCCCCTCCACCTGAAGACTCAGACCTATAGCACGTGTGTTCATGCTCAGCTTATTGATAGCAGGGCCAGGACTCTGGATTCTAGGTCAGGCTCCTGCCAAACTAACCATGGCTTTCCCCCGGGTGGTTAAATGTGACTAAGACAGCAATAGATGTAGAGTGCATAGCATGTTCCCACACTTAATTTAGGTTCACTGAGGTGGAAAACATTCTTCAACGGTCAGGAGAGACACACACTAGAAATACTGTACTACTTATACATCCTAGCGATACCTGGCACACCCAAAGACCATATATATACAAAGTCAGAAGCGCACAGAGAAAGAGAACTCAAGGGCCAATGTCTCTGTTGGATCCAGTGTTGTCCAAGTACCATTTCCAAGGGACGGTTGAGTGTGTGACTTTAAATCAGACAGGTAGTTATTCCAGGAGACCACACTGGACTTAGAGGTGGTCATGTGACCTACCTGCATGGCCCAGGTGGGGTGTGTCACACAGGCTACATTAACCATCCTGTAGGGAGGTGATCACCCCAGAGAAGTTACTTAAGGTGACTACCTGGATGGACCACACTGAAGAATTTGAATGAGGAGAGCTGCAAACTGGCGTCACGATGACTGAGAAAGTCCGGCTGGTATTCAAGTGGGTGGGGAGGTGACCGGACATCCTAAGGGTTGCAAAAGCTAATTAGATGGTAGCTAAGGCGGATGCTTAGCTTTCTGTTCTTGAGTATGTGAAAAGTCCCATTCTGCTCCTCATATTTAAAAGGCGAGCTTCCCAGGGGGGAGGCAATTTTCTGCTACACTGGAACTGGCTGGTGTTTGCCCTAATGTGCTAGAGTCATTTAATGAATGGAAATGAGGTCATCAGAGGAGAGTGACATTTGCTTCACCTCTGACCCACTTATTGTTTCCTTCAAGTTCCTGGTGTTCTCTAATACATTTCCCTCGGGGATGATGAGAGGAGTGAGCTAAGAAAATAGAAGAGGTCTCATGCAGGGACCGAGTTTTCCACCCATGGCCAGAGCACTGGCTGGAGGAACAAAGAGGCATGAGGATGGGAACCTCCAAGGCCTCTCCCATGACGGTCAGAGCAAGAGGATGTGGTGAGGGGAGAGGGCAGTGGAGAACTGTGCAGACAAGTTTAGGGGCTCACAGGGCTATCTGTGCTTGTCACTTCAAAGGCCTGGTCCCTCTTTCCTCCTCAGCCATCATAAGGAGAGTCAATAATGTGGTTTCTAAAGGAGAAGAGAATACAGAGAAAACTATGGAAGGATCAAAACAAAAATATGAACTCTGGTTCTTTCAGGGTCCTAGGTTATTTTGATGTTTCAGCGTGCATCTTGTTTTCTGAAACACACATGCATGCACACACATACACGCGCGCACGTGCACACGCACACACACGTGCACACATGCACACACACACACGCACACACACACACGCACACACATATGGGCTTTCTGATGCTATGACACATTGAGAAGACTCACCTTCGAGGAGAACTGGTTTTCTTTGGCTCGTGGTTGCTGAGGCTTCTGTCCATTGTTAGTTGCCACTTGCCTCGAGGCTTCTGTGTGTGGCCAAACACCCTGGTCAGGAGCAGAAGGCAGAGAAATGCTCACTTCCTGGGAGTCAGGAAGCAAAGAAAGAGAGGAAAGGATATGGGGGCAAAGGATGCAATATCACCTTTAAGGGCACATCCGATCACCTGACTTACCCTTAACGGTCTCTCTATCTCTTCAGGGTTCTACCCCCACCCCTAAGAGCACCAAAGCCAGGGAACAAAAACTTTAATGCACAGGTCTTTGGGGGACATTTCATATCCAAACTACAGTGTGTGCTTTTATAAAAGCAAGATCAAAAAACAATAGTGTTAAATGTGTATCAAGACAGAAGGAAGCATCACCCATTAATCCAGCAAATGGTCACTAACCTGAATGCATCCCAGGGTTAGGGAGATGCTCAGGGGTAAGAGCACTAGCTGTGCCAGCATGAGGACCAGAGTTCAAATCCCCAGCACACACATAAAAAAGCTGTGTGTTTAACTGAATGTTCCTGTAACCCCAGCATTGAGAGGGTAGAGACAGTGATTCCTGGGAGGTCATTGTCAGCAAGCCTAGGCAAATGGCAAGCTTTGGTTCAGCGAGAGACCTGTCTGAAGGCAATAAAGTGGAGAGTGAGAGAGGAAGCCATGGGACATCCTCCTCTGACCTCTGCATGCACAAACATGGGTTAAAGCATGTGCACACTCATGTGTCTGCAACACACATACACACACACACACACACACACGAATGCACACACCATATACCACAGACACACATTAAACAAAATGGAAAGCATTCCAATCCTGGTTAGTTTATATGTTCAGAAATTAACATTTTTTGTGACTTGAGAAATGAAAGAAATTCACCTTCCTGCTTTGCCCCTCCCACAAACTGCTTCCTTTTCCACATGCTTTGGCCCAGCCTGAAGTTACAGCCTCCATCAAATGGTGCGCTGGTCAGTTCCCAGACACTGTAGACTACCTCACTCGGATTAACCACCTCACAGCTTTAGAACAAACGGTGGCGACAGGCTGTGGAGGTGGAAGAGAGGACAGAGAGCACTTCTGTTGGCCTGGGGTCTGCTCAGTGGGTACAGCAATCCTTGCCTCAGGCTCTGTGTTCCGTGGAGTGAGAAGCTGTCCTCCAAAGTCTTCCTTGAAGACCCTGATTGCACATGTGTTTTCATCAGGCCTCTTCAATGTGGTATTCGATGATTTCAGTTATATAAAACGTTAGAGCTGTTTAGGCCTGTGTAACGTACCAAGTGGCTAATTACTACTAGACTTCCTAGGCTTTTCTGCTCAAGTTCCAGCCAAGTGACCTGCCAAGCACTCAATAGGGACATTGTAGGCAGTTGATGGCTGAGTGCTCTTTCACCCCTTTCACTGAAAATTAATTTGTCCTTGGCTCGCTACCTGCCAGGGGTGTGTGGTGGAGGTTAAAGGGGCTGCATCATTTGCATCTAAGACACGGAGTTTCTTTGCTTGCGATGGATAAACAGAAATAACCATTTTTAATCAGTGCTCATGGGGAAAAAATAGCTTATGAAAAATCTTGACTGCATTATGCTTAATATAGTTTGGCAAAATAACTGCAAGGAAATGTTTGTGATGTCATTACCCAACATTATTTTCTTAGCCTGGAATAAAGTCATGATTTTTTGACCCATGTCATGTCAGCCTACTGAGATAAGCAAGTGGTGGCCTTGTTTTACCTGTGTCGAATCCTACGTGGGTAAAGCTGACCCACACAAGCTTTTAGTGAAAATCACGTGTCCTAAAGAATTAAACATAGGCATCCACAGAGAAGAAAACCATCAGACTCAAATTGCATGAAAGCCCTCTTACAAATTTCGAGAGGATCCTGTCCCTTTCCAAGAAGACATGAACAAAGTAAGCCTCAAATTCCACAAAGCACGCCGATGGTGTCCAAGTTGAGCTCTCGGCTAATTGAGTGATTTTCATTCCACTGCTTGTTGGGATAATTTAGAGTCATTAAAACAGCAAAGTGTTCTGCTTTGAGGTTTATGACAGCCGGCCTCTTTTCTTTTCCACAAAGCCAGTAATTGCATCTCAGCTATTGTGCCGTTGTGGGCAGGGTGCCATCCGTCTCGGGCTGTGCTGCTTCGGCAGCGTAGATAACAGTTTTCCAGGACGACATTTAGAAGATTACAAAGCCATTCTGGGCTGTTAATTTTGTCCAATTGCTCTTTCTTCCGAAATCTGGACGTCTTGCTTTCATAATATATACTTTAGAGAATTATAGACACATTTCCCAAAAGCTGGAAATTAATTTATTATAATTTATTGGAGAGTAGAATCAGCTTAAAGTCTCATTAGGCTTTTGTCTTAGTAGGGAGCGATCAGCATTCTATCATCCGTGCTCCTGCCCTCCCCATCCTGTGTCTCCTTGGGCTCAGTGCTTCAGTGGCATCCAGTCTCACTGTCACTGTCATTTCCCATCAGCATTTTTTGTTTTGCATTATCCTTCGCTGAATTATGTGGAGAGTGTTTTCTCATATGTGGTGTTTATTGTATTGCCACTTCTCACCAATTCATTGTTCAAACAAAATTGACTGACAGATCTTGGCCCAATGGCTTTGAGTTGTCAAAAATGCTCTGTTAAAACGACTGCCTCCTTATATGAAAAGGCAGACAGCACTCACACCCATTTTAGGGAGGGTGGCTCATTCCGTCTGCTTGTACTCAGTTCCCATGCCCACACAGGGCGGCTTTGCCGCTCAGTTTTTGTCAACTTGACAGGAAAAACTAACACCTAAAAAGAGGGAAGCTCTGTTGAGAAAATGCCTCCATAACATCGGGCTGTAGAGAGGCTATCGGCATTTTCTTGATTGATAATTGATACAGGATGGATGACCGAGCCACTGTGGGTGGTGTCACTCTTGGGCAGGTGATCTAGGGTTGTATGCGAGCTGAGAAACCTTGGGAAGCAAGCCAGTCAGTTCCCGACTTGAGCTCCTGTCACCTGGTGTCAGCCTGTGACACCATGATAATAGTCTGACATGGAAATCAAGCCGAATAAACTATTTGTCCCCAGGTCACTTCCACTCAGTGTTCTTATCACAACAACAGGAAACCAAACTAGAACAGTGACCAAAAAGCATTAGAATCATCTTCCTTCAAGAATTACAGACCAATCTCACTCATGAACATTGATGCAAAAACACTAAATAAAATGCTGGCAAATCAAATCTAAGAACACATCAGAACCATCATCCACCCTGATCAAGTCAGCTTTATCCCAGAGATGCCGGGATGGCTCAACATATGAAAATCTATCAACGTAATCTACTATATAAACAAATTGAAAAATAAAAACCACATGATCATCTCATTAGATGCTGAAAAAGCTTTCGACAAAATACAACATCCCTTCATGATAAAGGTCTTGGAGAGAGGAGGGATACAAGGAACATACCTAAACATAATAAAGGCAATAAATAGCAATCATACCCGAAGGGCATGTGCTCAACCATGTTTATAGCAGCATTGTTAGTCATAGCCAGAACCTGGAAACAACCTAAATGCCCCTTGACCGAAGAATGGATAAGGAAAACATGGTACATTTACACAAGGAGGACTACACAGCAGAGAAAAATAATAATTATAAAAAATAATATTGAAATTTGTAGGCAAATGGATGGGGCCTACATCATGTTGAGTGAGGTAACCCAGACCCAGAAAGACAATTATCATATGTACTCACTCATAAGTGGTTTTTAAATATAAAGCAAAGAAAATCAGCCCACAAATCACAATTCCAGAGAACCTAGAGAACAATGAAGACTCCAAGAGAGACATACATGGATCTAGTCTACATGGGAAGTAGAAAAAGGCAAGCTCTCCTGAGTAAATTGGAAGCATGGGGACCATGGGAGAGGGCTGAAGGAAAGGGGAGAGGCAGGGAGGGGATCAGAGAAAAATGTAGAGCTCAATAAAACAAAACAAAAAAAAATCTTCTTTCACAGCTATGGTGCCCAGAGTATGAACTCCATCACACTGTACCTACATCCTAAATCCTCTTGGAGTGTTTTCCCTTTTCTTCAGGGAGACCGCCACCTTGGCTGTAGAGAACAGCTGGGCACAAACAGGGCAGGATTTCCACAGCTGATCAGAAATCCACACACTGCAGGGCATCTATGATTACAGAATTACTGGGGACAGGCTGTTATAAAGTGAGACTGACTCTTCTTAGCAGGAATGGACAGAAATGGCCATTGAGATTATAAATGATAACACTTGAAAATCTCTACTGCAGTTTGGTAACACTACTGCACCCATATCATTCTCAATGAGCTGTGGTTCATGCCCCTGAAGAATGACCGGGCTGGTCTCTGTAGCACCCTACAGAAGGAAAATCTCAACAAGGGCTCCCGAAGTCTATCTATAACTATTGCTTTCTTTCATAGAAAGGATTAAATCCTTATTTATAAGTCTCTAGGGCCTCATGCCTCTGTAAATATGTAGATCTTCACTAAAATGATCAATTGAGGTCACACAGAAGTTTATGAGTATGGCCATCTTCAGGTTATTATATACAAGTAGAGGAACCTCTGAAAATAGTGGGGTCCTAGTCTCTGTAACTTGCGGATGAATGTTTCTTCATGGCAGACTTTGCAGGCGCAGTTAATAGCTATAGGATTGGAATTGTGGCCTCGATCATCTAGGTGGGCCTTAAGTGCAATCACATGTGTCTTTTCAAGAGGGAGGCAGAAGCAGATTTTACATGGGCAGATGAAGAACAGGCAACTGACCACAGAGGAAGAGGTTGGAGTATTGTGGCCACCTGCCAAGGAATGCTTGTAGCCAAGCAATCTGGAAGAGGCAAGGAAGACATTACATCCTTTGCCGGGGGGCGGGGGAAATCAATCTCCATGCAATGGTTGACTCCACCAAGCCTGGCACATTGAGGATCCTTCTTCATCCCTAGATTCATCCACAGGCACTAATGGTGACCCTGAGCTCTGTGTCTCCATGTTTATGAAAGCATGTGTTAGTTGGTCCTATGGGGCCTCCAGTCAGGAATCAATAGAAAGAGAAAAAAAAACTCCTACCTTCTATTTCCTAGTGTCTTAGGAGTTCCCACATGATAAAATGTGGCACCAGTTTAGGATTGGAATACTGTCTTTCTGCTGTTGTCCTTCTGCTGTTGTGTGGTATATGGGTGTGTACATGTATGTTGACTGTATATGCACATGCCCTTGCATGCATGTGTGGAGGCCAGAGGTGGAAGTTAGCTGTCTTCCTCTACAGCGTACCATCTTATCCTTTGAGGCAGGGTTTCTCACTGAACCTGGGCTCACCAGTTGTCTAAACTAACTTGCCAGCATCTGGGATCTGCATGTCTCTGCCCCCACAACACTGGGGTTACACACACTTGCCACCATTCCCAGCTTTTTGTGTGGATGCTGAGGGTCTGAGCTCAGATCCACATGCTGAACAAGCACTTTTTAGCCACTGAACCATCACCCCAGCCCCAGTACTTCCTTTTTAATTTATAATTCATGATACACACAAACTGTAGGATAAGCTATTTCTCAGAATCACTGCCCATCAAAACAAGTTCTGGTCAATACTCTTCTCCTTGGCCAGGCCAGACAATGAAGTGGCATTTGTTTGTTCTGGTCATATTTTTCAACTGGCTCTCCCCATCACTGGGATCTTGGAGTTTTAGAACATATCTTATGAATTTCTTTGTAGCCGATACTCTCAGTGTTCCACACTGTGAATGCAACCCTTAGATCATGGAAGCAGCATGAACTCTGGAGTTGCCCAGAAGTAGGTACAAAACGAGGCTTCCCTACTCACTACTGTTTACACTTTCCGAGCCCAGTCTGTCAAATGGACATAAAAAGCCTCTTGGAGCTAAACAAAACTAAATGAACTTACACAAAGAGCCTTGTGGAGTGTCTGCTATCTGTAGAACTCTAATAGAAGTTAGGTATGTTCCGTGTTGCTAAGTGCATGTATACATATGAACTATTCTGAGTTGCCTTATTTCTATCTATATAGAGTTGTAAGCACATATCCTTCACAATTAAATGTTACAAAGCAGTTTCAAAATAGATTATGTGTTCATTAAACACGTTTTGAACAAACACTTCTAAAAGAGCAGCTGGAAACGAGCTTCCAAATGTGCTCTAGGAAATATTTACCTCGTGAAACACGAGATGGGACTTTCCGACTGTTTGATATTTTACTGTAACCCAGTATGAGAAATGAGTGTAGCCTTTCTCCCAAAACAGACCCCAATAGAGAATTTGATTAATGAGAACTAGACTGTTCTCCGGAAGGACCTAGAAATGCCCAGGATCTGACATTTCGACCACTGAAATAGTAATTCACTGATAAGATGAAATACATATCTACAACTGAGGTATTCTGCATTTCAGTATACAAATACAGAAAACTAAAAACTGGTACTGCAAACATTGGGTTTAGGTCTGACCAATCCATGTTTCTAAATCCATTAAGTGGCATCCATTTTTATATTATTATTTTTTTTCCATGGCAGAAAAAGAGCTGAAATTCAGGCAGTTTGGGGGCAAAGAAACCCCAGAAAAGGCCTGAGAGAGCTCACGTGTACAAGCCAGGCAGTCTGGGCTCTGGTCCCAGCTCTGCTCTCAACTAGCCTTGTATAGTTGTTACTTGTCGTGTTGCTGTGGTGACAAAATGCCTGACCAAAAAAGCAACCTAAGGAAAAGGGGGTTTATTTGGACTTACGGTTCCTGGGGAAACAATCCATCATGATGAGGAAGTCACGATGTACGGTCAGGAAGCAGAGAGAAATGAACGCTGGTGCCCAGAGAGCTGCTTCCTTTTTCTGTACCCCAGCTTAGGAAATGGTGCCACCAACATTACAGTGGGCCTCCCATCTCAGTTACCCCAATCTAGAAAATCCCTGTCAGACACTCCAGAGACTTATCTCTGTGATGATTCTAAAGGCTATCAAATTGCAATTGAGGTTAACTATCACACTGTAAATTGGGGAAGAAGGGAAGGGCAGAGTCCTCCAGACATTCGTCTTTCTAACATTTCATCTGTAAACTCTAGCCCATCACAGAAAGCCCAGTGAGGCCTCTGGCCTTCTGAGAACAAATCTCCCTCCCTAGTATTTGAGTATTCTTGGAGGTTATATAGAAATCAAGGATATAAGATAAAAATTTGATCACAGAAATCAAAGTATGCTTTACTATCTTCCTTCAAATAAAAGCTACCTGTGAAGGGAGGGGCTGGTTCATCTCAGAGCTTCCTGCCTGATGCTCACCTTGTCCTGAGGTTGGGGATGCTGTTTATATTCATCATGCCAGGCATCATCTCTCCCCGAGTTTCCCCAATGTCAGGAATGATCCTCTCTTGTGTGTGAGTGTCCCACAGGACACGCTTTGTAACCATGCATGTACCTGTTTGTCGTCACCCTTTGGTCAACAGTCTCAGCAACCATTTCAGGATTCTCACCTGAGTTGTCATGGCTGTTCGTTACCAAGTGATAGTCTTCTCGCTTCTGTTTCCCTGCTTCGTTTATTGACTGAGATTCTGCATCACTGGCTTTCTGGTGCCTCCCTCTGTAAAATGGAAATAGCCCGTCAAATCTCAATGGATAGGAAATAAACCCTCCTTCCCTCCTCAACCCCAGGGCCCAGGTAATCAGTGCTTTACCCACATAAATATGCCACGCAGTGGAAATCCGCAGTTATCCACAGTTGTTCTCAAGGCCATTTGGTTTTGGTGACAAAATTCCTAGCCTCTGTAAGCATCTTGTTCCCACAGGTTTACCTCACATGGAATCCTGGTTTCAGTCTCTCTTTCTGGACCTTCTCCAAATACACACACACTCACACACACACAGTCACACAGACACTCACACACACACACACTCACACACTCACACACACACAGTCACACACACCCACACACTCACACACAGTCACAGTCACACAGACACTCACACACAGTCACACATACTCACACACAGTCACACATACTCACACACAGTCACACACACTCACACACTCACACGCACACAGTCACACACACACAGTCACATACACAATCACACACACACGAGGGGATTTACAGATGAAAACACACCTGTGAGAAATATAAAATGTTGGGTATGGATGTCTAAGGATCTTGACTCAGACAATACAACTGTGTGTATGTGTGTGGGTTTCTGTTTGTTAGTTTGTTTTGTTGTTTTTGTTTTTGCTTTCTTTTATTTTTTTTTTCTTTTTTTGGTTTTTCGAGACAGGGTTTCTCTGCAGCTTTTTTAGAACCTGTCCTGGAACTAGCTCTTGTAGACCAGGCTGGCCTCGAACTCACAGAGATCTGCCTGCTTCTGCCTCCCGAGTGCTGGGATTAAAGGCGTGCGCCACCACTGCCTGGCTTGCTTTTATTTTTTTAAACCAGACTGTTCGAGAAATTTGGACACTGACTGCATATTTGCTAATGTGAATTAGGGTTTTTTTTTTAAATATTTATGTACAACAGTGTTTTGTCTGCATGTGTGTTATGTGAGGAAGTATTTATAGATGAGATTGTACAATGTCTAGGATTCGATCACAAATAGCTTGTTAGACAGCAAGTGAGCAAAGCCATCCACAAAATAGACTTGTTATATAAGCCAATAATGGCCGGCACTATCTGTCAAGTAAGAAGGGTGCAGTATACTGTTTCCCTAAGAAAGGCGTTCCAGGGTATGGCCATCTCAAGTCACAGTGCTTCTTTCTCTTTGATAACTAGATCAAGGCTGAAGTAGCATCTCCTAGCCTGGGAAAAGACGTGACCATGCTTTTCATTTTTTTCCTTTACACAAATACATGGAATAATTTGAGCATGACTGTAGTAAGCCCTAAAAAGAGCATGTCTCCCGGGTTAGAATGTGTGCTGATCCTTGTATCCCGGAAGCTGGCTGCTAACTGTTCTTCCTTCTCCCCAGGTCAGGGAAGGGCTGATACTGTACCAGCATGTGGACCTGGAGAACACAGGGTGGGCTTCAGAAGACTCCTTCACGTTTATGGCCTCCTCCCCTCCTGCAGCCCTGGGTCCGGAGGAGTTCCGAATTACCATTTCATATGAAACAAATGAGCCAGGCAGACAGAGCCGGCTGCTCACAAACGCAGGTACTACCACTGTTAATCTGGCTGTCAAGAAGAAGACCATGGCCACAATATAAAGCAATATTTAATTAAATACTGGCCAGGTGGAGGGTCTCTGGCTAGCTGTGTACCCAGGTTCCTGGGAAAAGGCCCTGAGTCAGGTTTTGCAAGGGCTTAAGAAGGAAAACCCATAATTTATTGCATTTCTCATCAGGTCCAATCAGGGGCAAGCGTCCTGACGTATCTCCTACTTACATCCCACCCACGTGTGATCAAGTACAGCTAGTGAAACTTGTTGAGGGGAGTGAATACACGTGGCTTGTTATCTCCCATAAACAACAGCCTCCAGCATTCCAGGAACTCTCTGTCCTTGGGCAAGGGGCTTGCGGAGCAGAGGCATTTTTTGCTTCAAAGATTTCTAAGGCATAGTAATTAAAACTTAAAATGTAACTTTGGCTCAAACACCACCAAGCTATGGCCAGCCAGTGCTTTGTGTGTTGTAGAAGAGAGAAAATAATCTTTGGATCATACCATGATACCATCCTCTTCAGTAAGACAGACCCAGACAGCCAATGGCAGTTACTCTGCAGGCCCTCGTGTGTTTCCTGTCACAAGTGTAAAGGTGAGGAGTGAGTTTGGCTGTAAAGAACGGGAGCTTTGTCATGCCCGTGGCTGGAAGTTGTTGATAAAAATGAAAATGACAGCTGTGCATGTCTCCATAGCAAGAGAAATTCAGCCATTGGTTAAGTTAGGAAATTAACATCTGATAAGCGAGTGTGCAGGTTTGAATGCTTGCTTGCCTGACAGGTTGACTTAATGGCTGTTCGCATTCATTTCCCGCCATTCTCCTCCCCTGCTTCCTCCCCATGCCCTTCCTCCCTTCAGCCATTTCCCTTCTTTCCTTGGTTTTGTTCCTACCTCTGCCTTCCTGCCACGTGTATGCTATCCTCTCCACTTCCCATCTCCCTTCAGGTGATCCCTTTTGTACTGTCACGACCTCCAAATGCACATGAACACACTCACACATACATGCACACACACACACATAAATCTTGATTCTTCGAGTAAGAAAGCATGCTACGTTTGTCTTTCTGAGTTTCACTTATTTAACCTAACAAAATCATCTCCAATTACATTCATTTTCCCCAAAATGTCATGATTCCTTTTTTCCTTAAGACAGTGTAGGATTCCAGTGTACGTACGTACCATATTTTCTTTATCGTTGACCTATGAATGGACATCTAGGCTGATCTTATATCCTGTCTACTCTGAATAATGCAGCAGTAAACACAGATGTGCAGGCATCTCTGTGGAATGCTGACTAAGAGTTCTAGAATTATACACCCAAGAGTGCATAGCTGGGGTATATCATAGTTCTTTGAGGGACCTCTGTTTGGCTTCCATAGAGATGTGTTTATGTTTAAGTTTTATTTTTCATATGCCACTTCAGGTGCTTGTGCAACCTGTGTGTTTGGGAGAGAAAGCTTTGTGGTCTTCATCTGCAATGTCAGGTTAAACATCTCTTTGTTCTTTAACTGTTTCAATAGGCGCCTCTGTCAAGGAGGGAGGTGAAGTCCTCATTGACCGATCTAAGCTAGATGCTTCCAACCTCTTACTTCGGCTGCCCCAACCTCAGCGTTCGTCCCATGAAATCTGGTTCCAGGTTACAGCTCTTCCTTGCCATGGGACCATTATGGTTGGAGAAAGAAACATTACCACAGGAAACCCCTACTTCTCCCAGCATACAGTTAATGCACTGGGAGTCACATATCTTCATGATGACTCTGAATCACTGGCTGATAATTTTACCTTCGCAGTTTGGCCGAACCCAAAGAGCGTGGCCACCAACAAGCCGGAGGCTGACTTTCTAGAAGAGATGTTCAACATTACCATCACCCCAGTGAATGATCAGTCTCCAGAACTGAAGACCAAAGGGCTTCGGTTGACAGTTCTCCAGGGCAGCAGGTTGGTTGTGGGACCTGAAATCCTAAAAGTAGATGATCTAGACAGTCCTCCAAGTGAAATCCAATACATGATCATCCGCCATCCCAACAATGGCTTCTTAGCAATGGCTCACGATCTGGACACCGCTGCTCACCATTTTACACAGGCTGACATCAATAATGCTCAGGTGTGGTTCATACAAGATGGAAGCCCGTCCTCCGGAGCGTTTTATTTTAGTGTGACTGATGGTGAACACCGCCCTCTCTACAAGCTCTTCCACCTGGATGTCATCCCCATCTCCATCACTCTTGTGAACCTCACAGACCTGCTTCTCCCACAAGGCCAGACCACTGTCTCCATCACCAATGCTCACCTCTCTGCAGTGACCAGTGGAAGGAGCCTCCAGGTCATCTACAGGATGACACAACCCCTCCAAAATGGCCACTTGCTGGTCGACAACCAGGTGGTCACCAGCTTTGGCCAGGAGGATTTGGATTCAGGAAGGCTCTCCTACCACATGACCAATCTCACAGCCTCAGGAGATCGGCTGCAGTTCTCAGTCTTTACAGTGGAGAGCAACTTGACAGAACAAACACTGGGAATCAGAGTGCAGCCTTTATTGCAGGTGACGCGGAACCTGAGAGTGGCCAACAGAACGCCTCATCGGCTGCAGAGAGAGGATCTAGATGCAACCGAGCTGGCTAATAAGACCAATAGTGACCCCACATTTGAAGTGATACAACCTCCCACCCATGGGCGACTTGTCCGAAGAGCAGCTGACAGCCCTGTGATGGAAGAGATTGCTCGGTTCACGCAGAGAGATGTCAACCAAGGTCAGCTGCTGCTTGAGCCACGTGCGAATCTAACAGGCACTGGTACGCTGAACGACTCCTTCACCTTCTTGCTCAGTGCAGACGGTGTGCAGCCAGCAACAGGTTATCTGGCCTTTACCGTTGTGCCGCCAGACCCCTTACGGCCACAGACATTTACACCGGATGTACCTTTATTCATCACTGCGGACAGCTTCGTGGCCTCAGTTTTCTCTCAGAAAAAACTTATGACTTCCGTTATAACACAGACAGAAACTCCAGGAAATCTGACCCAGAGCAAATGGCAGGGGACAGATTCCTGGGGACAGCCCAATGGCAGAGAACCAGATGTGGATGGCAAGGTGTCCCCCACCAAGGTCATCTGGCCACATGCTGCCACCAAAGTTGTTTCTGAAGGGGTCATAGGGCCCCGAGATAGCAGTTACCCTCTGGTGGTCATCATACCCTTGGCTGCTGTGTTCCTCCTCCTGATGGTGACTGTGGTAGCCCTGTGTGTCTGGCTGCTGAGCCAAAAGGAGGAAAAGGCTAACCCTCTTATCCAGCCCAAGACCAGCCTCGAATCCCCATCCCCCAGCTGCAGAGCAGAGGGGAGTAGAGCCGTTCCCACTGTCAAGGTCACTGCCCTGTTGAGAAGTTCCAGCAGCCAAGCTACCAGTCTGTTCCTGCCCCCAGAGTGTGCTCAGAAGGCCTCCCTGGGGGCTGAGCCTGTGGAGAAATGTACTCCCTGGGAGGCATGGGTGAACCTGGATCCTGACATGGCCGAGCTCTGTCGACAAACCAACCCAGCGCTGAAGCACAACCAGTACTGGGTATAAATGGGAACCCCACCCCTCTCCCACCGTTCCCTCCCACTCCCTCCCTCTCATCCTTTGTCTCCCTCTCCCCATCTCTCTTCCTGTCTCCCCCATCTCTCTTACCTCGCTGTTACCGACTGCTAACTGTGTACAGGTATGAGGAGCCGGACTGGACTATAATGGTGAACGAATGCTTATTGAATCAAGGAAGGCTGTCCTAACTAAACAAGGCTCAGTCGCTCCTGGGGTTTCCACAGTGGCCCTTTTTCTGGACCTGGCATTCTCAAGACATACGTTTCTATTAAGGATTAAGCTCTTCACTAAGGTGCTATTGAGCATTTGGACCCAATGGGAAGCCGAAACATTAACTTGGGGCTTGGAGTTAAAAGAGGGAAGGTTGGTTGCTTTTCATGGAAGCGTCACTCTCTTGGTGAGTCAGCAGGAAGCGCCAGTTCTGTCTCCACAGAAGATGCCATTTGTTACATCAGTGAGTTTGTTTGTGTAATGTTTATGTGTCATCCTTTTCCTCTGTGGAGTCTTCTAGGGTTGGCTTCTGCATGCAAGAAATACCGTGTTCAGATTGCGGGGCAGTCCGACCTCCTCTGAGGACAGTCATTGAATACATTGTGTTTCAGCAAGAAGCTTTGTCATTCTGATCTAGAAAGTCAAGAAATGTTATTTGAAGCTCAGAGGGGTAGAGAGGCATGTTAAAAACTTTTTTTAAAAAGTGATGCCTTACTGTGGCATCCTTTTACAATAAATTGAAATAATTACAAATACGTATTTGAGTAACCTACTTGACCCATGGCCAACATTAATTTCTGTAACTATAAAATGAAGCTTTTAGTACTTACATTAGAATGCCATGAGCTGCAGAATATAGTGCACCCACAAAATGGTTTAGATTGAAGCAGGCAAACGTTTTCTGCGAAGAGTAACGTGGTAAAGATTTTAGGTTTGGGGACCACACATGGTCTCTGCCATTTGTTTTTCTTTTGTTCGTCTTTCTTAAAGTTTGTTTTGAGAACATTTAAAGAAAAAAATTCTTCGCTCTTGAATTTGGCCCCATAGACTACGTCATTTGCCAGTCTTTGTTTTAGGCAATGGAGGTGTGTTGAATTATGACGATTAGTGAGCCTTCTGGAGCTTAGCATTCCAAAGCCGGCTCTGGAACTCCTCCCATTGTTTTCAAGGCCAGGAGCTTGTTTGTCCTCTACACTCTGTCGTTCTCAGGCTCCTTGTGATTGTGAGATGGCAGCCAAAGTGCCCAGAGAGTGAACATGTTCAAGGCACAATCACACAACATACTGCTTCTTGTTAAACTCATTTATTATTTATCTTACCATAAGGAGCGTTTCTCCCCATTTTACTCGCTTTTATGTCTCAATGTCTAAACTAGGCAACATCCTTCCTAGCCTCCCGCCAACCACCAGCAGAGGGAATGGGAATCTCATGACTGATGACCTCTCCTGAGGTCAGTAATATGCCCACTGTGGATTTAGAGAAAGATGAAGAAATCACTATTAGGGAGACAGCAATAGGACCTATTAAAATATTCTTCAGGTATTGCAATCCTTAAGAAACCAAGGTACTGGTTTTTTAAATGGGCACCTGCCACGTTTTTGTGTTTAATGGTTTTATTAAAGCTGGAGCCCATGTTTCAGAGGTAAGACTATCACCAGTTTTAGGATGGAAGTCCTGGGTCTGGGAGTCCCAACAGACAGAGCTGAGCCACTTGTTCCTGTACATCAGCTAAATAGGTAAACAAAGCTGGGTGGGATGGCACATGCCTGCAGTCCCAGCACTTGGGAGGTCGAGGCAGAAGGATTACTGCAGTTTTGAAGCCAACTTAGGCTACTGGCAAATTCCAGGCCAGGTTGTATTATAATAACAACCAAACAACAACAAAACAAGCAAACAGAAACAAAACCAGATAGCACACAGATGAGGCAGAAACAGATCTAGTCAGCATGGTCACTCTGGAAGAGTGGGTTGTTGTGTGAGATTTTGATGGCATTCTGACAATAAAGCTTGCTTTGCATCAGAGGGTAGAGTTAGCCACCAGCTGACCAAAATTAACCATAGAGTTTTTGGAGGACTGAGGACAGATAGAGAGACAGGAAGTAGTAAGGCAGGGCTTAGAGAGGATCTCAGTCCTTTTGGATGGAGTAACAGAACAGACAGAAGGTCACTGGTCGCTTCTCCATGGCTTCTCTGATCTTTCAGGTTCTTACTCTGATATCTGACTCCCGATTTTTTATTGATAAAGAATAATTAGATAATCGCATCAACTGACAAAGGGGATGGGCGATACCCATCTCCAAGTCTATCTTCGTGGTTTAAACAGAAGAATTGAGGCAGGTGACAAGAAGTCTGTAGTGTTGCTTGAAGTGTGGTCTGGTTGGTCTCACTTCTGCTTCTACAAGCAGATTCCAGGACGTCCTTAACACTTGAGGGACTATCTGGTTCCCATGCGATGTTCTGCTGCTGCTGCTGCTGCTGCTGCTGCTGCTGCTGCTGCTGCTGCTGCTGCTGTCCTGGAATGTTGTGTCAGCAGAGGCCTGCTGTTCCCAGAATGCAAGGGGACTGCAGGTTTGAAGCAGCCACTGGAGACTTTGAGGCATCTTCTGAAGAGTCTGGAAATGGACATTGTAAAAAGCTGATCATCTGGTCCTCCAGGCTTTCATCTCTGAGTTCAGTTGCCAGCCAGGATTACATACTGAGACCCTGTCTCAAAAATAGATCCTAGACTCTCTTTCTGCGTCTTCAGCCTTGAAGGCGAGAGAGATAGGGAAAGCATTTGGCATTTGGACAGTGTTTGAGTGGTCAACATGCCTATGGGCAGAGTTGAGCAGGAATCTGACCCACTCGTGGTTTTAAGATAAAGAACAGATGCAAAGTGAAGAAGATGGGGGCATGGTGGCATCTTCACTCTTTCTACCTGTGAGCCTGAGTGAGGGGTTAGCATTTTTTAGAAAAGTGATTTCTGAGTCCCTGTTACCGAAAGATGGGGCTGTGTGAGGGGAGAGGTGTTTCCAAGGATATTGGAAATGGTTGCTGAGGAGGGTGCTTATTGCATTCAGTCAGGAGAGGCCAAGGATGCTGCTGCTGTCAAACATCCACTCAATGCCTACCCTAGGCAGAGAATCCTCTGGGTCCAGTCCCAGGTCTCAGTTTGCTGAGACTGAGGAATGCCAGGGGAGCCGTCAGGAAGCAGCATCTTGTCCACTCAAAGGAGGATTCATGGACTCATTACTAAGTCTAAGGAAAAAGTATGTTCTGAAAACAGAACGGAGGGGAGAGAACGCCATGGCGTGTTTACAGCCCTGACTAATGGCATGCATGGACAGTCTTTTTTAAAGGATACATCAAAAACAAAACCTTACAGCCAAATTATTTCTATTCTTTATTTGTTTAAGGAAAACATCATACCTTTTACTAACAGATAGAACACATCCAGAGGACAAAAACCACAAGGTAAAGGTGAGGTCAAAGTGTGCCTAGAGCCTGTTAGCCTCCGTTAGACATCGTATGGAAAATGCTTGGGTCTCATCTTCCCTCTGTTCCCCGGAGGGGAACTTCCCTCCCAGCCCGATTTTCAGTGTTCCTTTGGAAACAATTTCCCAGTCTACAGACCAAGCCACAGCATCGCACATTTGGGCATAGAGACAGCCACTTATGTCTTAGTTCCATCCTTGCCTTTTATCACTGGCCATGAAAACTAATGTTTCTCTAGCTGTTGTTAGGCTCAGAGCCTGAGCTCTGGCAGTGCTAACAAGTGGGACTGAGCCACCTGCTCTCAATAGGCCAATTAAAGACTCAAAGTAATAAGGGAAAAAAAAAGCAGAAAAAGTTGTATCCAGTGTGGCCATGTTGGGAAGGGAAACAAGGAGGTCCAGCGACCCAACCAGTCCATCTTCTAGGTCCTGACATGAAATATAGGGCTAAACAGAAGCCACAAGCTACCATCCAGCATCAACACCACCCCCTCCCATTGTTTATGGTACCACTCTCTTCTGCAACTGGTCTGATAGGTTGTGAGAACTAAGAAAATCTCTGGGAGGGATGTTCCCCTCAAGGAGGATGCTCTCCTCTTGGAGGATGCTCCCCTTTGACTTATGCCAGGATTTGGCCTTTTCCTTTTCCTAGCATGAGTTTCCTGGATAAATGTCCAGTTGCTGGGGATATGTTGTTTAAAGGGCGGGTGGGCACGAATGTCTCCTTACAATAGCTATTCCTGCCAGGGCTGTTACATTAATGCTAGAGAACCCTTCTCCACTCTCCTTCCGAAAGTTCTTTCCTCCCGTGTTCCCATATTCCTCACTCATAAACTGCCCCTCCCAAGCATTTTTGTTTTAGGAAGAAGGAAGATGAAGAATCTTTATCCAGGATTGATTTAGATCTAACTCAGAATTGTTCTTAGCCCCATCTAACCCAAGCACTCCGAGCCACGACGCTACATGCAGCACACACAAGGCCGAGGCTCAGGAACATCTATATGCATTAGGTGGGCTTCTCTCCCTCTTGACCGCTCAATGCTTTCTCTTTGTTGGACGAGCCAGATGTCCTCGGCTCACCCGCCTGTTGGCTGCTGCTTCGCTTGGGCCATAAGCTCTTTGCCAGCCTGGCCAAAGCGGACTCTGCTCCTCAACCCTGCCTGCTAATCCTGCAATTCCAACGACACTTTGTGTCCCCCTTGGAAAGAGACACAGAGATGCTTAGTGCAATAGCTCAGGTTCTTGTTCACAGTCACGCCTGCTAGAGCAAGGCCGGTGTGAGATGCAGATGTCAAAGTTCAGTGATTAATCAACTAATTAATACAGGCTTTGGAAAGTTTTTTCCTTCCCTTCCAGGGGCTCTGGAGCCTTCTGGTTTGCAGATGGAGTCAATTAAAAAGAAACAATGTCTACCATTTGGTGCTGGCTCAAAGAAAGCATAAAATAAAGCGTTTTTTGGCAAGGCCTTGTTCAGCATTAAAAATTGAAGTTCTGGGAATGGAAAATTGGTTGAAATGGCTCCCCCCCATAGGAAGGTTATAACTGGATAATTTCAGCTCCGTCATAACGAGTTTAATACTTCTTTAAAAACCTATGGGAAGTTAGTAAATATGCACTGGAGGCAAATGGCAGAAGAATGGCTGATTTCTGCTTGATAGGAGATTCCAGGATTGGAGGGGAATGGAAGGCTTTTCCTATTTTTTTTCTATCTTTTCTTGTGTCTCCCTCCATACCCCACCCCACCCCAACTCAACCTCCCACAAATATCTTTAGGCATCCCTCTTCAAACACCCAGATGCCTGTCCTTACAGTATGGCATTAGGCGGGGTTGGAAGGTGCCCTTGTCCCCGGGTTCTTCAGGTTTCTGGAGTTGAAATGTGCACATTTGGAGGTGGTGGAAGGTGATATTGTGTCGTAACCCCAAGTTTGGGAGTGGGAAAGGGTGACTCTTCTCTGGTCCTTTGGAACTGCTGTGATTAAAGTGGGCTTCGGTTCTGCACAAGAGTTCTGGGAATCGAAGTGGGCATGGAGACCACTGTGGCATGCTGGAGGATATGTGCCTCGGTAAAGATGCTCTCTGAGAGCAGCGTGGGCACACATACACGCCTGGAAGAGGCTTCTTTCCACAGAGGTCCACCAACATGCATGAGGCACCTTGTATACATGAGACGCTACTAGGTACCCTTAGACTAAATGCTAGTTGCTGCCCTGCATGCATCTGTTTGGTGATTTTTGAGAATTACAGGGGCATGCCAGGGTACAAGAGGAGATGGAGAAACTGGACAAGAGCTTAGGGAAGAATGTGGGGACTGCACTTGAAGGGCTCAAAGGTAGGCACTGCCCAAGGACTTGTTACCCTACATTTAGCAGGGAGATGGGGCCATCATTTTCTGTGTCATGTCTTTAACAGACTTAGGTAGCAGTGTAATGCCAGCTTTACAGCATTTGGAAAGGTTCTAGTTCATGGACTCATTTGGGAAGCTTTGGCTTTGGTGAGTCTCTAAAGATTTACTAGAAATCTGCAGTGAATCCATTTGGGCCAAGTACTTTTTATTGCTGTCAGCTTGTTCCTTACGATGGATCTGCTTGGGTTGTATATTTGTTCTTGGTTGAATTTTGGTATGTCATATAGATTAATAAATTTCTCCATTTCTTTGTTTTTTTCTGACTTAGTAGAATAAAGGCTTTGGAAATGTGTCCTGACTGTCTTCGAGGTTGCATTGATGTCTGTTGTGTGCCTCAGTTTCCATCTCTTCTTTTATTTATTTTTTTTTAAATTTATTTTTATTTTATGTTTATTGGTGTTTTGCCTTGTGTATGTCTGTATGAGGCTGTCGGGTCCCTGGAACTGGACTTATAGACAGTTGTAGGTGCTGGGAATTGAACCCAGGTCCTCTGGAAGAGCAGTCAGTGCTCTTAACCACTGAGCCATCTCTGCAGCCCCATTTCTTCTTTTATTAAATCCAGTCTTCTGCCTCTTTCTTTTGTGTAGTTTGGCTAAGGATTTGTCAGCACCAATCAGGAAGCAACTTTTCTGTTCCCCCATCTACCAGTTCTAGCTACCAGCCCTGAAGGGGCTGAAGCCATGTTGAGCTGGGAAGGAGACTTGCCTGTCTTGACTTCAGGCCCAAACTACATGGTGATGGTGGTGGTGGTGGTGGTGGTGGTGGTGGTGGTGGTGGTGGTGGTGGTTGCTGGTGGGGGTCCTTCAGTGTAGTGTGAAGCGGCGGGGCTGTGTCCCGCCACCCGGCCTCCGGCTAGCTTTACACCCGAAATAATTACACGGAAACTGTATTCTTTTAAAACACTGCCTGGCCCATAGTTTCAGCCTCTTATTGGTTAATTCTCACATCTTCCTTTAACCCATATTTAGTAATCTGGGTAGCACCACGAGGTGTGGCTTACCAGGAGAGATCTTAACCTGCGTCCATCTCGGAGAGGAGCAGCATGGAGACTCCCTATGGAGACTGCCTGAAGCGTCTCCCCAACTCTGCTTCCTTGTTCCCACAATTCTGTTCTGTCTACTCCGCCTACCTAAATTTTTGTCTCTTAAAGGGCCAAGGCAGTTTTCTTTATTAATTAACCAATGAAAGAAACATAGACAGATAACTCTCCTCCATCATTTCCCCTTTTTCTGTTTAAACAAAAAAGAAAGGCTTTAACATAGTAAAATTACATGTAACAAAACAGTTATCAAGCAAGAATTGTCTATGTGTTACTTTCATTATTAATAAAGAAAACTGCCTTGGCCCTTTAAGAGACAGAAAATTAGGTAGGTGGAGTAGACAGAACAGAATTGTGGGAACAAGGAAGTAGAGTGGGGGAGACGCTTCAGGCAGTCGCCATAGTGAGTCTCCATGCTGCTCCTCTCCGAGATGGACGCAGGTTAAGATCTCTCCTGGTAAGCCACACCTCGTGGTGCTACACAGATTACTAAATATGGGTTAAAGGAAGATGTGAGAATTAGCCAATAAGAGGCTGAAACTATGGGCCAGGCAGTGTTTTAAAAGAATACAGTTTCCGTGTAATTATTTCGGGTGTAAAGCTAGCAGGTGGCCGGGTGGCGGGACGCAGTCCCGCTGCTTCACACTACACTTCAGCTTGAAAGAAAATGTGAAATTAAGCCTGGACATTTTAACGCTAACCTCACATTGTTGACTAAGTAACCCTAAAAGTGTATTTCACATGTGATCAGAAACCTGAAAAGGGTTCTTTCTGACTCTGACAGAAACAGTTTGCTGAGCTGAATGAAGGCAACCAAAAAATGAAGTCTGTTTGTACTCCATGGCCCGTCTTTCCCAACATCATGTTTATATGCAGCAATCGCTTCTGTTTGTCAGACCCTGCCTCTTCCACGGGGCTGAGGACCAGATGCCATTGTTGCGTTTTTAAATTCTAATTTATCTTCCCCAAACCAGTCTCTCTTCAGTCTCTTTCCTGTGAGATGTCCAGTCTGACTGTTCCAGCTAGAGACTGGAACATTCTCCACTACGGACATTCTCCCTCCTTTCTGACTCAGCGTTGGGGAGCCCCTTCCTATGTTTGGAGACCCCCCTCCTTTCCCAGGCACAGCTACCATTTGGAGATAAACTCGGGTGCCAGATTCCAGCCTCCTTCCAGCCGTCACACAAGATGGCCCTGAATGCAGAACCCTATGACAGGTACAGACAGGAGATGCCTGCAGTCCATTTTGGTAACAAGTAGCAGTGCTAGAGTATCAGAAGCTACATAGAGTTTCCAGAGGTGGAAATAGCATAGACTGGTGCCTGGGTACAGAAAGGGATGCCTGCAATGACTGCAGACATCTTGGATGGACCCATTCTGTAGGGTGGATTGAGCAAGCAATAGCACCCAAGACTGGCTCCGTAATGCTTCTAGAGATTCAATCAGCTCCACAGAAGTCCTTAAAACAAATTCCAAAATTGCCACAACTGCAAAGACACCATTACAACTTGTTCTAAGATAACATGTATGTAATTATGATACTGTTATTAAAAACAAAGCACCCATCCTTATCATTGGTATGGCATTACTATCTGTGTATATTATTTGGAGTTCACCAATTTCCCAGGGCATCAATGACCCTTTTTCATTTGAAAATTTAGCTCATGATACCATTTTGTTATGGTTGCTATTTTTCTAGTTATCCCATCTCTATCATTTAAATAAAAAGTGCTGGTCAGTTATTTTGTACAATGTCCCTTGGTCTGGACTTCTCTGGTCGTGACCTAAATTTTCCATTGCTGGACTGGAGATAATGGATTTGAGGAGGAAGTACCACCTACACCTAGTGTCCTCTTTACATGATACCCATGGTACCCATGTGGCCTATGGCAATGTTAACCTTAACTAGTTGCTTAATGTATCATTTTCTAGACCTATTAAAGTTACTATTCTCTCCCCACCCCCACCCTTTATCTGCTCTGGTTGTTACAGTGTTTTGCTGAGTCCAGTCCATTTAAGGGGAATGGAGTTAGTTTCTGTCTTCCTGGAGGAGACATGGATTATTTGGGAATATTCCTGAAAAGAACTCCTGTTCCCTCTCTTTATAATGCAGTCAGTCCTCAATATAGCATAAGAAAAGGACATTTGTTGACCAAGAAAAAAAAATTACAAGTGAGTTTCTTAAAACATGGACTAGCGGGAAACATAACCAGCATGGCAGAGTCTGAAGAGATAAGATACTAGAAGCTGAGGCATGAGCCTTTGTGTGAGAAACATGAATGACTGTGGCGGGCTAAACTCCCCTGCAAGAGGGCGGGTTTCCACCCCAAGGTTCTTCATTTTGGTTTCCACATAGCCTGAATGGCCATTGCCTCTGGTGGCTAAGTGTCTTCATCCTGTGCTATATATGCCTCTGGATAAGTCAGGGCAAACACAACGGAAGGTCGCCAGGCCCTCATTCTGAAGAGGCGGACACTCATTTTCTCAGCCCAGACTTTCGCTTCATTCTTCCTGGACCGTGTTCTCGGTGTGTCCATCAGCGTGGCCAGGGGTGGGGTAGAGTTACGCCTTCCCTCCTTATCGGGACTCTAAGGAGGAGTCAGCTCTGGAAGAGGGAGGATCACAGGATGACACCACAGTGTGCTCCTCCTTGCTTTCTCTTCCTTCTCCCCGAGATAACATTTTGTGCCTAAAATAGCAGCAGAGACTGCGTTTGTGTCAAAGCCCACACATGGATTCCTCTGCTCAACATG
Organism: Arvicola amphibius; assembly: GCF_903992535.2. Classification (NCBI taxonomy): domain Eukaryota; kingdom Metazoa; phylum Chordata; class Mammalia; order Rodentia; family Cricetidae; genus Arvicola; species Arvicola amphibius. Next base: position 10,425 of record NW_024582179.1, on the reverse strand, counting down.
TCCCAAGGGCCCTCTTCATTTTAGGATCTTGACGTTGCTTTCTTTTCTTCCTTTCTTCCTTCCTTCCTTCCTTCCTTCCTTCCTTCCTTCCTTCCTTCCTTCCTTCCGTCCTTTCTCTTTGTTTGCTTTGTTTTTTGACGTTGCTTTCTAAAATGTGTAAAGCAGGTAAGGTAAAGCTGCTCCACCCACAATCCCATCATGGGCTTTTGCCATTCTTTCCCCTCCCCCCTGTTGCCCCAGAGGCTGCCAAAATCTCCCTCAGAATATGGCTGTAGGAATGTGGATCAGGTAAATGGTTTACTTCTCTAAGCTTCCGCTTCCAAGTTGAAGAGCAAAGTCATGGCTTTGGTACCTATGTTTGCTTCCTCTCCAAGATTACATTGAGGGTCTCTGGGAAATTCAGAGCCCCTGACTCAGACTTTCATAAAGATGAATATGGCAGCAGGGATAACAAGATGCACCCAAATCGGGTAGTTGAGGTACAATGAATAAACAGATTTGGTAGATGAGCAGAGCTGGGGGAAGTATGGCCTGGTGTCATTTGAACAAGCTGTTGCACCCCCTCTGACAGAGAGAACAAAGGAAGGCTAGCTTCCCCAACCACCCTAGACGATCACCTGCTGGGAGCTGTGGCTTACAGAAGACCGAGGCAGCAACCAACTTCAGAGAGCTGGAGTGAGGGGCCTTAGGGAACTGATACTCTCCTTTTGCCCTCCCTTCTGGTCCCCCCAACCCTCCCTGCCTAGGGCTTTCACTAATTGACTCAATCCAGAAGTCACAGGGCTGCTTGCTTCTGATCCTGTCCACTTCAAGCAGCCACCTGGGGAAAGTGCCAGGTGGTGAGCAGGCAGTATGGCTGGGCATCAGGAGGTGTCTAGCACACGACCAACAGCAACTTTGTAGCGGAGGAGCCTACCCCTCCTTCCTGCCTATCGCTGCTTCACCCTGAGGTCTTCTCATATTCTCTTACTGGGAGCAGCCCCAGCGCCCTTTAGTGCTACACAGCAGAAGGACCATTTATAACTTTGTAAACCAAGAGGGGCCCATTTTGGCCTGCATTTCACACTGTTTGGGAGAAAGATTTGAGCCCTTTTTCTGCCTTCCTTGGGTTTTCCTTCAGGTCCGGAAGCCCAGAGTCTACCTCACAGTCCTCCCTAGGGTCCTGCTTTCCACAGTGGGCACTGGGGGCAGCTCCTGATGGGCAAAGAAGGCCCCCCGCAGTTTTTGTGTGCATATGCAATTGGGGGGAAAAGTCCCACTTCGCTTTCTGGGTGAGCTTCATTTTTTTTTTTTTTCACAAAAGTGATTTCTTCTCTGAGGCTGCTATTGCCACGGCCAATTGAAAAAGAGGAAGCTGTTCTCAGAAATGCCTTCTGAGCTTTGAAATGGAGTTGGAAACCACAGCTCGGCTTCAAGCAAAACATGCATGGAGCTGGAACAGTACTTCAGCTAATCAGGGAGGGATGAGCGGGGACTGGTTTGGGCAAGCGGAAGGAAGACAAGAGTTGGGTTAGGACGAGAACAGCAAGTTTGTAGGTTAGTAAAAAAGGGTCCTCCAAGATTTTCATGTAAAATTCATCTCTACCTGATCTGCTCTGATGGTCAAATAAGCAGAGGTCTAGAAAAGCCGGGTGACTTGAGTGATCAGCCACAGAGTGAGATCCAGGTAGTGACAGGCTAGTTTGGAGCCCCAGTCTCCAAGATCAAGACGGCTGGAGACGGTCATTGTCATCTTTGTTTTGAGATGTTGTTCAGCGTGATGAGGAAGACATGGGCAACAAACCCTGGGCTTTCCGGTGGAGTGTTTCATGAACTATTCAGTCATCAGAGCAGCTCCAGCTATGGAGATTAGAATATTCAGTCTCTCCTGGAGGAATAGCTCGTTGGTAAAGTACTTGTTGTGCAAGCCTGAGGACCTGAGTTCAATCTCCTGATCCAACACAAAAACTGTGTGGTGACTCACTTGTAATTCCAGCACTCCGGAGACAGGTGGATGTCTGGGGCTTTCTGGCTGGCCAGCATAGCTTAATTGATGAGTTCTAGGCCAGTGAGAGCCAATGAGAGACACTGTCACAAAAACCAGGATGGACAACACCCAAGACTGGCCTCTGGCATATAACATATGTATATACTCCCCCATAACACGCGTGTATACCCGCACACATGCAAACACACACACACACACACACACACATACACACTGTCATCTCAATGTAACTTTTACCTTATTTTGTTTACCTTATTATTCCTATGAATCCCATATTCTCTACCCTAAGTTTCATTCATGAACCATAATTTTGTTTCTAGTGAACAACCCATCCTTGGGGCTTCTCTGCTGGTGAGGCCACACGTGGCCCTTGTCTGGTCCTGCAGGAGAAAAGGATATAGATTCTCCCAGGAGATGTAGCCATACGTTCCCCAGAGTCCTGGAGAACACAGAGAATTTAAGAACAAATTTCAGAAGACAGGGCATTTAAATATCATTCCTTATATGAGATCAACTATTTCCCCCATTATACCAGTGTGATATAATTGCATTAAAAAAGAACCTTTTGAATTTTGCAGGCAAATGGATGGAGCTAGAAAACATCATTTTGAGTGAGGTAACCCAGACCTAGAAAAACAATTATCACATATACTCACTCATAAGTGGTTTTTAAACATAAAGCAAAGAAAACCAGCCCACAAATCACAATCCCAGAGAACCTAGACAACAATGAGGACCCTAAGAGAGACACACATAGATCTAATCTACATGGGAAATAGAAAAAGACAAGATCTCCTGAGTAAATTGGGAGCATGGGGACCTTGGGAGAGTGTTGAAGGGGAGATGGGAGAGATAGGGAGGGGAGCAGAGAACAATATAGAGCTCAATAAATATCAATTTTTAAAAAAGGACCTCTTAGGCAAATTTGTAGCAAAAAGTGCCTCATAGAGTCTTTTCTGGTTGTGATATTTAGAAGAAATATGTGGCAATGGAGAGCCCTTTGGGTTAGGCATTTTTGCTGGAAATCTGGGCCTCTTGGGAAGCAAGCCACAGGCCAGGCCTCCTTTCTGGTCTACTGTAAAGTCTCCACAGTATAATTCCATCTAATTCCCAAATGGTAACACTGCAGCTCACATGAAGTTCATGGGAGTAACATAAAAGCTAGCAGTGTGAGCAGTGCCAGGCTCCAAGTAAGCACTCACTAAATGGCTTACAGGCTGTTTTAAGTTATTTTCACACCATTGTGGCAGGACACTCAATGTAAACAATGCATTGTCGGGAAGCCTTTGGTTTATGGTTTCTGAAAACACCATCTATCATGGTGAGAAGGCATAGTGAAGCTGCTTGTTCTAAGGTGGTAGGCACTTGGAACCTGGCTTGTTCATGTTCTGCAGAGCAGCAGACACAGCTTGGGTTGGAACCAGAAATGGATGTTACCTTCAGAGGCCATCTCCCAGTGTCCCTCTTCTGCTAAGGCTGAGTCCCAAAGATTCCGGAACCCCCCTGAAACAGTTCCTAGGGCCATCCTAGGGCCTGGGTTCATACAGGAACCCGCGGGGTCCTTCCACTTTGACGATACAGCACGTGTGTTCATTTAATGGCCACGAACACTCAATACAGACCTTGCTATATGATACTCTTGCCTTCTACTTTGTAAAGTTTAGATAAAAATGTTAAGTAACTTTTCGAGGTCCTATACATAGTAAACTTATAGAAATATTTTAATGAGCAGCATGGATCCCCTTTCTAAAAGGAAGCACACATGGCTCCAGCTGCAGCGAGTGTAACTAGAAGACAGACCACAGATACAAGCCCCCTCTGAAACTGATCCTGGCTGAAGAGGGCCGGGCTTATTTCCCAGGGTATCCCACACTCCATGATTGATCCACACAGAGACAAAGGCTCAGCCTTCTTGTTCCATCAAAATAAAGTCCAGAAGGTCCAGTTCAGCTTCCCCATCCTTGCATGATTGACTTCGCTGGGACTGACAACAGCCTTACCCCATGGTTTTCCTTGAATTTCCATAGTAGCTGATCCCAGGAACACTCCAGGAACTCGTGAACATGAGCTCTGCTTCTTGGGAACACGTCTTGACAGTTCTAGCGCTATGTCCTCAGCTCCAGTCATTTGGTTCCTGGAGTTGTTAGCCACTGTTTCCTGTTGAATATAAAGAGAGCTGTGATTCTCCATGTTGGAAGGCATAATGGCAGCTGTTGGTGGACTGTCTCTTCCACTCCACTTCCAGAGGTGGAGTCCCCAGAGATTCAGAAAAAGCCTAGGGCAGGCAGCAGTCTAGGCTCTGGTTTGGTTCTCCTTTTGCTCCCAAGGATGGGCGGGCCTTGGCCACAAGGCTTTCTCAGCCCAAGCACAGCTGCATCCCCACCCACAAATGAGCACACCAGGAACCGATAGGAGGAACCGACCCATGGCTACTTCTCCATGAAACCTTTGCTCAAGACCCCTCTTCACGTCCCCACCTGTGGTGGGCCCCTCAGGCAGGACCTGGCTCTGATCTGAAAACACACACTTTCCCCTGCTGGGTACAACTGTGACTCCAGACGAGACTCTGAAATAAAATAGAAAGAAGACAGGGCATCTTTGGATGGACTTTTATATTTGGTTGGGTGGGGGTGGGGGCTATCACTGAGTGAGTTTTGACTCTGTCACCTTGAAGTACTGTGTGGATTGCTAACCCTATGTTGAATTCTTGCTGATTGGCTCCAGTGTCGTTGGATTTCCTGGCACTAAGCCTGTTTTACCCCTAGCAGTGCAGTCCACAGAGAGAAGCTGGGTGGCTGAGCCTTTCTCCTGCTGCTGGTGGTGTCTGATTGCAGACAGACTCCACAGTGCACAGCCCTGACACACCGCCGGTGTCACAGGTATACCTCAGAGAGCTTCAGATAAGACTCTCTCTCTCTCTCTTGTTTTGTTTTTCCGAGACAAGGTTTCTCTGTAGCTTTGGTGTCTGTCCTGGAACTAGCTCCTATGGACCAGGCTAGCCTTGAACTCACAGAGATCTGCCTGCCTCTGCCTTAAAGGCATGCGCCGCCACCACCCGGCCAGACAAGACCCTCTTTAAGGTTGTCATTAGTGGTCTCATTGCATAGGGACTCTTCAGAAGACAGGATGTGAGGCAGTTAGAAAGTGGTTTTGTGGCTATTGATGATCTAGCTAGCATGAGAAATTCCTGTAAGTGACCTCTTCTGTTTTCACGAGCAACAAGACAGTTGACCCTGGGTTTTTGACTGTGTCACAGTGCGTGGTAAGGTTAAATTCCATCATCCTACAGACAAAACGAGGGTGTTCTGTGGCAGACTTTATTTCCTTTATATTTCACTTTGGAAAAAAAATACACACATATATGGATATATATATATATATATATATATACTAAATTACAGCAACAAAATAGAAAAACTACAACTTTAAAAATTATAAACCTTCTGACAGATAACAGTTTAATACAGAGCCTTTCTGTAGGGTGAAAAGGACCAATGAAAAACACCCTGACCCTGACTTGACCCTGGTACCAGGGTTTGAAATCCTACCAATCTCTGAGCTTGCCACAGAGTCAGGCTGCAGAATCTCACCGATCCCAGAGATTCCTGAGCATGAAATCTCAGCAATCCCTGAGCTGGCCCCAGAATCAGGATACAAAACCCACCAATCCCAAGTCCCCCTGGAAAGTTCCACCTCCCCCACCCCTAAGAAATCCTATAGATACTCCACACCCTGTTCAGTTTGCTGCTGCTTCTCACCCTGAAGGATTTTTCTTTCCCAATAAATCTCTTCAGTGAGGTTTGCTGTGCGGTGTGAGACTTTCACAGAGAAGAGCCCAGCTGTAACAACTTTCGCCTGAGCCAGAGCAGAGCAGAACTGTAACACTTTGGCTGGAAACTTTACCCTAGGAGCAGAGTTGTTACATTTCAAGGGACCTGAGCAGAACTGGGCTAAATTTCCTGAGCAGAGTGGAGCAGAGCTATAACAACTTCACTGGGGAAAGCCTCCCGTTAGAGCAGAATTGTTACACTTGCATTGGGGAAACCTTTCCCGGGAGCAGAATTGTAGTTCCTATGCTTACAGTGACTTTTTGGTATTCCTTGGCTCCCGACTGCCAGGATACCTCTCGGTCCATGCTGCAATGCTTACACTTCTGTGCTAGCCTGAGGGTCTGTCTTGTCACAGTCTATTGGCACCACTCCTAATATTTTAACAGGTTACAATAAATCTTGCTTTTGAGAATTTGCATTGCTTTTTGGAGGCTTTTGAGTGGCATTTCTTCAAGTACTAACAGGCACTTATTTGTAGTTTACTTACTAGTTGATTATTTGACTTTCTTCCACTTTTCTTTTGTGTATGCTTTCCAACTGATAAATACTAATATATACATATACAAAAGTTTATATGTTAAAAATATCAATCATTTTTATATACACTGGTGATATTCTATAACACTTTTTGTTAGCCCCTCCTCATAATGGAAGATTTGATTTTAGATGCCATATGCTTCTGCAAAAGCAATGTGTCAAGGTTAGTAATTTCCTTTCCTGTGGTTTGAAAGTAGGCGTGCAAGCCTTCTCTACCTCAATAGTATAACACTACTCTACATTTTCTAAAACTGAAAACAATAAGCATAAGAATGTCTTACATTTTCCATAAATATAAGTTTTTTCCAAGATTGTTTGATTTACTTTTTTACAATTTAATAAGCAATTAGTTGTTTGAATGCTACACCTTAAAAATTCAATATTATTATGTGTAGAAATATTCTAGTATATAAATATTATGTATATATTATGTATATTATGAATCTATCTCCTATATTCTACTTCATGGATCTCTTTTCCTATACTTATGTAAAACTAGAATGTTTTAGCTATTGCAGACTTGAGAGAGCAAGGCTCCATTCACTGCTAATGTTTTTGTTTATTTCTTTTTCTTTTTTAGATAATAAATATTGTTATGCATTTTTAAAATATTTGTTTTTGTTGAAAATAAAATTATTTTCATTTTCAAGCAATGTATTCTGATCACAATTTCCCCTCCTTCATCTTCTCCCAGATTCTCCCTACCTCCCTACCATCCCAACTCCACCCCTTCATTTTTTAGTAATAATAAAAATATCTTTAATTGAATAAAATATATTTAATAAATGAGAAAACTGTTTACTTTCTAGTATTCCTTGAGGAAACCCCCAATTATAACTTTTATACACAATACTTACACCATTTCCCTAGATATTTTTAAGTGGAACTTCTCACTTTCCAAAGGGTGAAGATTGTACTGGTTTCTAGATAATTTCCCAGATTCCCCCACCCAACAGACTGTCCTAGTTACCTTTCAATGGCTGTGACAAAACACCATGACCAAGAAAACTTATAAAGGAAAGCATTTCATTTGGGGCTCACAGTTCCAAAGGGCTGGAGTCTGCGACCATCATGGCAGGGAGCACGGCAGCAGACAGGAAGTATAGCCCTGGAGCATCGCGGACAGTCTAGATTTGAGCCACAAGCAAGAGGCAGAGAGAACGAACCAGGAAAGGTGTGGGCTTTAGAAACCTTCACGTCCACCTGCAGTGACCCAGCTCCAAGGAGATCATGCCCCCTCATCCTTCCCAAACAATTCCATCCACTCGGGACCAAGCATTCGTATGTATGAGCTCATTTTCTAGAGACAGGGTTTCATGCATTTTAATCTGGCCTGAAGCTCCCTGTGTAGCCAAGCACAGCTTTGAACTTCTGATCCTCCTCCCTCCACCCGCTGAGTGCTGAGATTTCAGGCGTGCTGAAGATTGAACCCAGGACCTTCTGCACACTAGGCAATCACCTCTCTTAACTCCCGGTCAAAAACATTTAAATCTCACCGTTGGCCATATCCCTACCATATAGAGTCCTTCCTATCAGGCCTTGGAGCCCCTCTGTGTTTGTTACCTATTGCTATGCAACAAATTATCCCCATATTAGTAGCTTAGCAACAAACATAAATTACCTTGGACTCTGTGAGTCATAGACGCAGTAGCAAGATGTTGTGACTCCCAAGCTTTTGTGAGATAGCAGTTAAGATGTTGACCTGGGGTGCAGTCATGCAGAAACTGGGGTGAGCTAACAGTTTTCCAGACTCACTCACACGCCCGGTAGCTAGGCTAGGCGCCTCACCAAAGAGCTCTGCTGGTGCTGCTGCACTGCACCCATAAGTCAGCTTCTCCCATGGGAAGTGAGTTGAGAAAGTGTTAAACTAAGGTCTGTTACAGTCTAGTCTCAGAGCCCTGCCCATCATCCTAAAGTAGCCTGTCAGAGCATCACCCCTGACACACTCTGTCAGTCAAGTGCAAACTGTTGGCACGTGGAGGTGAATACACAGGCATATGGAAACCGGGAGGAATACCACTGACGAACGGTCTTAGAGTCTGGCTGCCGTACCACCCATCCCTGTCCTCCACATTTTTGGTTCTGTCATCTGAAATGCTGGTCTAATACTCAGAAAAATAAAATGTTGTCCTGCTCTTCTAGCTAAACAGTTAAAAGTGCTCATCCCCAGTGTTGCTCCAGCAAAGTGGTTTTGTACACACACGCAATCCTGGGAATTGATAACCGTGGTTTGCTGTCTGTGGAGATTTCAATGTGAACACTCACTTCTTTGAAATTCTTCTCTGCTACAGTCCTCCTTCTCCAATTCAACCAGGAACTCCTCCAGGGAAGGTGTCAATTCTGGTCAGATATGTATTCTATAGGCCAAATTCAAAGCAGCGTCCCTGTGAACATCCTCATTGAGAACACAGGTGGAGGAGAGAGTGCAGAGGGAGGGGAGCAGTGCTTTGTGTTTCTTTTCTTTTTAAAATTAAAAAAAAATACACATTTTCTATCCCCTCCCTCCCTTCCTCCCTCCCTTCCTTCTTTCTCTCTCTCCCTCTCTACTTCTTTCCTTTATTCCTTCCTTTCTCTCTTTCTTTCTTTCTTCCTTTCTTTCTTTCTTTCTTTCCCTCTCTCTCTCTCTCTATCTCTCTCTTTCTTTCTTTCTCTGTCCTTCCTCCATCTCTCCATCCATCCTTCTTTCTCTTTTTCTTTCTTCCTTCCTTCCTTTATTTTCTCTCTATCTCTTTTCTTTCTTTCTTTCTTTCTTTCTTTCTTTCTTTCTTTCTTTCTTTCTCTGTCCTTCCTTCATCTCTCCATCCATCCTTCTTTCTCTTTTTCTTCCTTCCTTCCTTCCTTCCTTCCTTTCTTTTCTCTCTATCTCCTTTCTTTCTTTCTTCCTTCCTTCCTCTCTTTCTTTCTTTCTTTCTTTCTTTCTTTCTTTCTTTCTTTCTTTCTTTCTTTTTTCCTTTGCACTTCTAGCTATAATTTTTGGAAGTAAGGAGAGTTGATAACATTACACTCATAGGACAGGCTAGTTACTCTCTGGTGCTTCCAGGCTCAGCAATTCCAATGAGATATCCACCACCAGACTCTTTCCTACTCTCCTCTGGGAAACAAAATGTCTTTAATTTTAACGGTGCAGAAACTTTAGTTTCTGATGTGGGATTCCCCTCTGTATGCTGTGAATATCATTGGTTAATAAAGGACTGTCTTGGGCCTGCACAGGGTAGAATAGAGCTAGGTGGGAAAAACTAAACTGAATGCTGTGAGAAAGAAGGCAGAGTCAGGAGAAGCCATGTAGCCCTACGGGAGACAGACACTGGAACTTTATCTGGTAAGCCACAGCCTCATGGCAATACACAGATTAATGGGGATGGGTTAATTTAAGATATGAGTTAGCCAGAAATACGCTTAAGCTATTGGCCAAACAGTATTGCATATAATATGGTTTCTGTGTGATTATTTCAGGGCTGAGCAGCCAGGAACAAACAAGTGCCCTCCTACCATGTTTCCTTCAACTCTTTAAAGACTTCCACCTTTCACTCCCCCACCATGCCCTATCCAGTCCAGTTGCTTTCTGTCTCATTCCACCCCACCCCATCCAGTCCTATCCCAATATTTTCTAGATTCCATGTGTGCCATACCCCCCACACCTCCACCCCTGCTTTTTGTCTCCATCCTGGAAAATGACTCTTACTTTCTCTATTGTGAACCGTATTAGCTCTCATTTATCTTATCTGGAAGGTTATCTGCCTTCTCTGTCTTCTCTTTCTTTTATCTTACCAATTTTGTTCCCACAACCTGTCTTTTCAGCGTGTCAACACTGCGTCTGAGCACTAATCAGAAGTAGAAGCATGGAAAGAATCTGTGATGGGGAACTTCAAAGGGGAGTTATTGGATGAGAGGACCTGAGACGCAGCAGGTAAATCTTTTGGTTTTATTGAAATATCTCCAGCCAGTTATGACAGCTCCTTTCAGCATAGAGACACTGATCCTGTAGCCAGTGCCTTTGTCTCAGAACTGTTTAGTCATACATATCTTTTATTTTACAATTGTTTACTTGCATGCATGAGCACATGTGTGCAG
>NW_024582178.1:0-51604 GCF_903992535.2 Arvicola amphibius | reverse complement strand
GACAGAGGCCCAGCTTCAGCAGCGTGTCCCAGTAATCCAAGCTCTTACCACGGCTTCTGAGAAAGGCTCCCGCCACCCAACACACAAGCACACATATCTCACACACTAGTGCACATTTACACACCACACAGGCGGGCACCTTCTCTTCTGCCCCGCCCCCATCTGTCCCACACTGTCTTCCAGGCCTCTCTCCTTCCTGTAAGTCTAGCGTGGTTGTTTCCTCTATGAGGTCTACTCTTACCCCAGGCATCTGTGGGGATCACTGCAGCTACAATTCTACTAGCCCTTTACTGAAGCCACTTTCCTATGTCACTTGTCCACACCACGTCCAGCTCTCAGTCCCTTGCGACACTTTATTTTGCATAGATTTATCCCTTTCTAACATGCTATACATTCTGCATATAGCTGTATTGTATAAATGCATATTTTTCTGTAGCATGTTTTATATAGCTTTTGCATATGGGTATTACATAAATATATGTATTTAGGCATCTATACTCTCTTACCAAAATACAAGCTCCAGAGGAACCAGGATTTTGTCTTTTTGCCTACTTCTAAATCCTTGATACTCAGTGGGTTTGGTTTGGTTTGGTTTCTTTTCAAAGAAGTAAATTTGTTCTTGGTTCATGGTTCCAGAAGCTTATAGTGATTGCCAGCAGTAAGGTTTTATGTATTTAATACCTTATTAAGAGATCAGATGTTGTTTCCATCACAACAGTAAATAACTACCTACTGAATTAACACAATTAGTGGAGTCATTAATAGACATATTTATTGTGTGATTATTTAAAAAACTAGACACCCTTAAGAGCATTCAGGACAGGTGATGGAATGACAACTCTCTCTCTCTCTCTCTCTCTCTCTCTCTCTCTGTGTGTGTGTGTGTGTGTGTGTGTGTGTGTGTGTACCTGCTCCTTTGGGTAGCCTCCCTAAACCTATCAAGGAAGTAGATAAAGATAATTCAGAGGTAAAATATGTGCTTAGCATGTATCAGACACTGGATGAAATCCCAGCACAAAAAGAAGGAACAACCCACTAAGGCTAACAATATATCCTTCTTTTTCTCCAAATATATTAATCCCATCATATATTAGTCCATCTTAGTAAAGCCACACTTCACTTCAACTACCTGTTGCATGCTGACTCCACTTAAACCGTAAGACCCACAAGATGCCAAAGATCTGGCATCTTTGGGTTACACGAGGTCCCAAGCCCGTGTGTATGTGTTGGGAAGGGTACTCAAACCATGCCTGTAGCAGAATGCTCCCATCAAAGAGGTAAGTACTTAAGGTCTCTTGACATCACCCCTCCTTCTGCTCTGCTCTGCTGAGAAGACAGAGAAAGGTGCACACGGAGGCAGGGGGCAGTCACACACAGTCCCAAAGGTGTCAGGTAAGCAATGAGAAAGCAGACAAGAGCACCGTGGCTTCAAAGAGTGTGTTTGCATCTTTTTATTAGAAGTATCCGTATTACCCACATGCAACCCACTGTCGATTTAACAGAGTTTAAGAGAATAACAAACCTTGAAGAATTACTAAGCTATAAAGTCAGAACTATTATGGGAGACAAGCAGCACTAGGTAACAGATTTCTGTGGCATCCTCACTTAGTGTGCAGAGTGGGTGTTCAAGCTACAAAAGTTCATCAACAAACATGGTTTTAAAACTTAATAACTGTCTTTAAGAGGGAAGAGTCACCCTTCGCATGCACATTAGTGGGCGGTAAACAATGTCTATCAGCCCTCTCAGTTTTTCTCTTAGAGTTTCCTTAGTTCAGCAAGGAACACCTGCTGTCCTTCCTAAAGACAAGCTGGCTAGATCGGAGTCCTAAAATAGACCCGTGTTTTTGGTAATTTAGTGAGGAGCTGGCAGAATTCTTATCACAAATATGTGCTCAAGCACCAATTTATCATAAATAGGTTTGGTGTCGCTTTATAACCTCACCAGTTAAAGGCACACAGAAAGATCATAGACCATCCTCACCTGAACAGGAGTGAGCTCTCTGCCTGCCTAGCTAGTGCAGGAGCAGATGCAAGAGGGCCTCCTCATCTCACCTGTCTCTGGAATGAGCATACTGTTTTGCTTGCAGAGGCCTGCCAGGACCATTGGTGTTGGCTGTATCTTCCCCCTTCTGCTTCATTAGAATTCAATTTGACCAATGACAATTTCAGATGCATGACAAGCAACAGGAATTTGGTCCATTGGAAATCCACTTCTTTATTCCTTTCTCACCACATAATTTTGCAAAATAACCCTCAGCCCGGAAAATGACTTCAACCTACTGCCTGAAGTGTACATTTATTTATTTGTTCACTGATGCGGGGGGAAGACTGAGCTAAATCAAGTGAGATGCATGCACGTGTTCCTGAAAGGATAATTTTAGAACCAGTTTCAAAGCCGATTCTAATTCAAAAATGCCCCCATTACTTAGACCCATGTAGAGATGTTACCCGCTTTACAAAATGTCATCAAATAATTTGAGATCTGCTAGTGTTAGGAGCGAGTGCAGCTGCAGTAGCTCCTTTTCTGGGAGAAGCAGAAGAAAGGGGGATGGTTTATTAGGAGAGCACACGTGAGGGTGTAATAAAAGGAGATGTGAGAACCGGGGCTACCGTCTATGGGCTGCAAATTCGGCAAGGTTGCAGGCCATTCTCATTGCAGGCAGGGCACCTGAGGGCTCGATAGGACTCCTTGAATCTGTTAGCCAGCATTGAGAACTTGCTGCCGTGGCACAGAGAACAGGTGGCAATGCCGGACCCCTGGCAGTGGAGACAGCTGTCCTCAGGGACCAACCCATCCTGCAAGGGACAAGTCAGGCTTCAGTTAGATCAGCGATTCAAGCCCACCCTTTTCACAGAAATCAAAACAGTGCTAGGCCTTGGCAAAGACTGGAGCAGAACTGTAGAAACTGTTTCTAATAAACACTCCTGGGGAAACGGCCAGGACACAGAACAGCAATTGGACCAGAGAGGATTTCTCAGCTGAACATCAGGACCGCGATATCGTCTGCCCCCGCATCCGATGTTCTTCAACTTTCTGCTTTTGATCATCCTTGTTCCCATCTGATGGAAGCTCAATAAAGGCCAGATGTGACTTTTCCCTCTGCCAGACAGAGGGACAAGCCCATGTGACAAACCTTAGTGGGTGCTCAAAGAAACCAGGAGCTTCCTTCCCTAAGGGTTTCCTGTGTCTCGTGCATGGCACCCCCCCCCCCAATAGCCCAGGGCATACCTTCACCCAGGGCGCTAGGAAAATGCCATACTGAGCAGACCTGGTAATGTCAGACACATAGCCTGGAAGAAGAGGAGGCAGATTTTGATCCCTTAGGACTGAGCACCAGACTCCATGCCCCTCAGATTGTTCATACAACCATTCATTGTGGCCCTCCAATACCAGGTGCTCAGGAAGGGATGGATGTTTTCTCACTGGGAGGCTGGGTGAGTGAATGGATTAGATCTGAGCTCTTCTACTATTTTATTCTCTTTGAGAACTGTGTAAGGCCTAGTGATTAAAGCCCCAGTCTGTGACAGACAGGGCAAAGGCTTACGAAGTTCCACTCCCACGGGAGACGTTACTGGCAACTGATGACTGCCGGCCGAGGAAGACTCAATTTTCTTCAGGGGTTCGACCCCGGAGTGGTAACCTGTGTTCTGGTAGACGGTCCTACACCTGTGCACTTATAGGTAGCACTAAGTCGACTCAAAGATTTTTCTTTAAGAGGAAAAGATTATGAAGTAGGGAGGGAAAGTTGCAAGGGGGGGTGCGTGTTGAAGGGAAGGGAATGGGAAGTGGATTAGATCAAAACCATGTATGGATACATAGTGAGAGTTCTCCATAAAAACACAAGCTCAGGGCTGTGGAGCCAATGGACTAGAATGGAAGCGGATGTCTGAAGAGGACAGCACAGCGGGACCTTCGCTCAGCCTCTCCTGCTCGGTCTCACTACTGAGAAAACAGGCAGGACACGCAGGAAATGCCCCCCCTCCCAGTCCTGGAATATTAAGTGAGACAGCACGTGCAATCACAGACTCCTCTCCTCTTCCATATCCCAAGCTCCCTGTAAAAATCAGTTTCCTCCTCAGCCCACAGTCTCCTGTCTCCAGAAAACGCCCCTCGACTATGTCTTGAGCCAAGATGTCTGAGACATCTCACAGAAATGAACAATTTCACACTCTTTATAAGCAGAATCTCCCCAGGAGCGGGCTGCAAACCAGACCACTGCCAGGTGAATTTACTAAGGAGCCCAGTCCAGTTCACCTTCTGAAGGGCCTTTCACACCCATCTCAGGTTCTCCCACGCCTAGGTTCCGAGCCCAGGTGCACCAACTCTGGGTACAACACCCATTCTTGTGAGAAGCTTTCTCCACTCAAGCCATTCCGGTTGAGTTGCCTGTCATCCTGGCCATCTTAGGGAACACAGCTTGGAAAACCCTTTCAACAGATAATTGCCCTCCTTCTGAAACCACATAATTCAGGAAGTGACCTCAGATGATCTACTTTTTTTTTTTAATCTACACCTCTCCTCTTTCTGGGAGTTTCAGGTTCTTGTCCTTAGACGTGTCTACACAGCCCTGCCCACTTCCACCTGTTTCCAGATGTCTGCTGCTCAGTTCCTTCCAGACAGACTTACCCACCCACTCTTCCTTTTCAGGAGCCCCACGCAGGGCTACCCCCAACCAGCAAGTGTCCCATTCCACTGACCCCTCCTGAGTCGATGACAGGAACCTTACAGTTGCTTCATCAGCACCCCCCAGACATCCAGAGACACAGTTAGATGATAATAATAATAATAACAACAACAACAACAACAACAATATTAGAGTAGTGCCTGGCACAATACTTGTTCACATGCTGATCTACCACTACACAAAAATAAGCATGTCTGAGAAACCCTCTTTTTTTTTCTTTTTTTCCCTTTCATTGGAAATAGATTCTTTTTCTCTTACAATATATCCTGATACAGTTTCCTCTCCCTCTACTCCTCCCAGTTCCTCCCCTCCCTGCTGAATCCACTCCCTTTCTGTCTCTCATTAGAAAAGAACAGGCTTCTAGGCGATAACAACCAAACATGACAAAATAAAACACAAGATAAAGCAACAACTATGGCATGGGGTCTGGACAAGGCTGAACCAAAGGGAAAGAGCCCTAAGGGCAAGCACAGGAATCAGAGGAACCTTCTCCTTAAAATTCTTCTCAAAATATTTAGCACCAGGGATAAAATATAGCTGCATAGCATGGTTTAGGATCAAGACCCAAACAGATCCTCTCAATGCATTTTCTTCTCTGGTCACTCTTTGTCACTCTATGACCAAGAAAAAGGCTGCTTCTGTTGCTTCCTTCAGACATGCAGGCTTGCACAGCTCTGCAGACAATGACCAGCACAAAGCCAGAGTCTGCAGTGGTTGTGATCATAACATTGGTATGGACCTAATTGGACTGCTGTCTCTAGTGACCTCTAGTGAGTTACTTGAGTCTCAGCTTCCCTAGTGGAAGAGAAGACTGTTGGTAAATACACGCTCCAAGGGGTCTTCACGAGAAGGATACGAACTATTGCATGGACAAACACTGAGAATGGTAGCTGTCTCTCGTGGGCCTTCGGAAATCAGTAGCTATTACTGTTGTTATTATCTTATCTTTCTACCTCAAAGATGAGATCGCCTCATGGAGCATTAAAGTGCCCAAGGGTTTACAGGGACAGTCTCACCAAGCATGGAGCCAGAATCCTCCCCTTGCAAATGTCTCTGGGGCTCGATTCCTTTATTCTTCTCCTTTGCTTTAGAGCTGATAGAGGTTCAAGGTGGCCCAACTTTCTGCCTTGCCCTACTGTTTCATGGGGCTCTCTCTTCCCAGTTACAAACAGCAGAGCAAAGTGCCCCTTAGCCAGAAGGGTTACCTTGATGTTCTTTGACCCTTTCTTTTAGAATAAAACTTGTCTGGGCATTCATTGCACAAGGGATCGAACAAACAAATAGTAATTTAAACCAGAGTTTAAAGAACAGACAAGGGAAGTGTAACCTTTCCCGGCAACCTTCTGCCACACAACTCTGCCCCTGTTTACAACACTACAGAAGAAAACAAATCTGGATTCCTTGAAACTGAATTGAAAAGTAATTATCACCTGGAACCTGCCACCATTGCCTTTTCTTTCAGGGCTATGGAGTGACCTGCGCCTGCCTATTTCTTACTGTGTGGGGGGAGGGAGAGTGTTCCCCCCAAGTTACAACTCAATAAGAGAAATAAAATGGAACTAAAGATTTATACAGAAGAAAAGTGATGTTTACAATGTCCAGGCTATCACCTGCCGCCATGCTGGGTTCTACAGACTTTTTCTTGTAGAAGACGAGAGAAGCAACAGTGGCGTGTTTCTTACCAGCTGACGCTTGGTTCCAAATTTCATTATGTTTCCCACCACAGACAATACTGACTGAGCATCAGTTATGTGCCAGGCTTTGTTTATTTGTTGTTGTTATATTTTTTTTTGAACCTGGGAACTGCAATATTGCATTCACCATGAACACAGCTTCTTTCTTTGTGGAGATCAAATCCTGGTAGGTATAAGCAAATCTTAACCACAGAATCACAAACAAGAAAGTAAAGTTGAAGAGGCGCGCCAAGTCCTGATGGGTTGATTCTGAGTGTGTCATCCCCACGGGAGCCGTCGAGAGCCCTCTGAGGGATGGAACCTCCACTGAGATACCAGGAGCTAAAGGCAAGAGAACAGAAGACCTGGGGACCACTGCTTTGAGGAAGGGATCTGCCTCTGGCAAGAGAGTGGAAAGAACCTATGAGAGATGGACAGATGGACAGATGGGCAGTAGAGGGAGGAGAGGGAGCAAGGGCACAAGAGATGTGTATCAGATAAAACCAGAGGGGCTAACACTAGCCAGGCAACCCAGGGCTTTCTAAAACACATAAAGAGATTTGGTCTTATCCCAAGCAGTAGAGCATCATTGAAAGGGCTAGGAAGGGTGTGGCAGAAACAAAGATTCTCATTTCAAAAGTGCCACATTGGGTGTGAAATCAGTTCAAAGGGTGGATGTGAGCCAAATTTCAGGAGCCTTTTTTTGAAGTCCAAGAAAGAGGCTAATGTTCCGGTGGAGTGGATGGGCCAGGAGAGAAAGAGAGAAGAGAGATTTTAAGGAAGGTGGAGAGCTAGGTTGTCGTGTAAGACAGAGAAACGAGAGTAGAAATGCTTGGCACCTTGGCCTAAAGTCATCGCTCAGAGATGGCTATGACTTCCTCATTCTCTTCACCTCAGTCCTCTCAGCGCAGGGACATCATTCAGGTCCCCAAAGCCCTTCTTCCATTTTCCAGTCCACCTCATGAGATATTAGAGTGAGTTCCACAGAAACAAACTTGCATACAAGGGACCCTGGAGTGTGGCGGTCAGTGCTGACAGCAACATACGGCTCAATTGTTCACTTTCAGTAGACTACAAAAACTCAGTATATTGCAGTCCACAGGTGCCTAGGCTTGTGGGTTTACAAATGGAATCAGTTTCAAGTCACCCAAACCTTCAAACTGACTCAAGACTTTACAGAATCTTCACTGATTGCGGACTAAGTTGTGGACCAATAACAGAGGCACAAGTGAACCCATAAAAGAAAAAGGCAGAACTGGGGATGTAGGTTGATTGGTAGAGTGCTTGACTAGCTTGCAGGAAGCCCTGGGTTCAATGTCCAGCACCACGTGAGCCTAGTGTATCAGCACATCTACCTATGATGTCAGCACTCCGAAGGTAGAGGCAGAAGGATCAGAAGTTCAAAATCATCCTCAGCTATGTTAAGAGTTTGAGGACAGCCTGAGCTATAGACCCTATCTCAGAAAAATCAATAAATAAAATAGAACAGAGCTGATCTGTCCCCAACTCTAAAACCCAGGGTTCATAAAGCCACAACTCACAAGAAAAGCAATGGATTCCTAATCAGATGCGAAAAGAAGTCATCCAAAAAAAATTAAAGATTATAAATATTTAAAATGTGAATGTCTAGTCATTAATATAATACTATATTATATATAATAAAATAAGTGTGATTTTATATTAGCAAAACGCCATTGTAAGCCAATAGGTGTTAAAATTCCCTCACACTTTAGCAAATATTGTAAGTGTTGTTATTCAAAAATGTTTCGGGAGGTATTGCAGGAGCAGAACAATGGGCAGGCCACTGCTGCAGGGCCAGCCTGGGGGGAAACAGTGGCGCTGACACACCTGTGTGTGCTGATTATGGAGAAATGTGCCTTCCGTCTCCGGCAGGGGACTGTCATTTTGCTCCCTGTCACCATCGTTTTCTCCTGTGCTCATCAGAGCCTCCTCCTCAGCAACTGCTTCCTTCTGGAGCATTCTCCTCATGAAGTCCCTTTTGTCCATTGGGGTCCGGATGATTTTCAGGTTGTTCGTGTAGATGATTATCTTCCCAAAATCTATAATCGGTGGAGGCTAGAGAAACAGAGAGTGGGTGTCAGCAGTCACCAAACGCAGGGTGGCAGAAGCTGCCCAATGCCCTTCCCAATAGGAGAGAAGGGTTTTGCACCCACCCAAACTGTGGCTCATCCCACCCCAAGGCTTCTTTCCAAGGTTCGTTCATTCTTTCTGAAAGTAAGAAGAGTCCCTTGGTTCCAGAGCATCTGTTCCCACTGTCCCCCAGGACAGCCAGTGCAAAGCTGGGTACATGCAAAGGTATTCTTTTGTCTCATTTGAATATTTCTCTATTTGTCTATGCTTAAATAATATTAGCACATACCACTTGCCGAACACTGTGTGTCAGGCATCATGCTAAGCATTTTACTGACAACAGTTCCCTACCAACCATCCCTGTGGAGGATATGGTATGATTTCCATTCTCTACAGGTGCAGACTAAGTCTCAATGGGGTCAAGAACCTCACTACGGTGACAGAGTGACTTGGAAACTGTGGCTGGCACTCAAACCTTGTGGCTGGCACTCAAACCTTATACCTTTTCAGAAGTTTTAGATTCATTCTTTTTACTTTCTGTGTATGAGTGTTTTGCTTACATACATACATACACACACATGTGTGAGTGTGTGTGTGTGTGTGTGTGTGTGTGTGTGTGTGCCCTTCATAGATGCTTGGTACCTGCAGAGGTCAGATGAGGACGTTGGATATCCTAGAACTGGAGTTATGGATGCTTGTGAGCACCATGTGGATGCTGGCAACTGAACTTGGTGCCTCTGCAGGAGCAGCAAGTGTTTTGAAACACTGAGACAACTCTTCAGTCCCTAAAGCCCACATTCTTTGTTTCCTTTCTTTATCTCTTTTCTTCCTTCTTTCAGGGTCTCACTGTGTAGCCTTGGTACCTGAAACTCACTGTGTAAACCAGGCCAACCTCAAACTCATCAAGATCCATGTGCATCTGATGGCAAGTGTTGATTTTAAAGGCATGTATCACCATGCCTGTTCTCCAAACTCCCATATTCTTAACACCTATATACACAATTGACAAGCATTCTTTTCTCTCCAAATATATCTCTATAATCATATATATCAAAATATATACATCAAATTACAAAAAGATACATCAGTGAATATACCCTGTCATAATCCATTTTTGTTATTCAAATAATATGAAATACTTGTATGAATATACTTCTAAACATTCATTGTTAATAATTAATGTCTCTTTCTATGGGTTTACCATGTGTTACCTAATGCTTTGCTCATAAAAAAACAAAAACAAAAAGACACTACTATAGCTCACTGAAGAAGCTAGATGAAAGACAGGGTTGTAAGACTGTAGCTCAATGACAGAGAGATTGCCTAGCACATGTGAGGCCTAGGGCTCAGAATGTCCAAGACTGAGAAGACAAAGGAGAAGAAAGGGGAGAGGAAGAAGAGGAGAAGGAGAAAGTGGAAGAGGAGGAGGAGAAGGACCAAGAGAGGGAAAGACAAAGGAAGAGTAACCACTCAGGGACCACTTGACCAGGAACACACAAGCTTTGCCCAGTTGCACAGCTGGGAGCGAAACAGCCTTGGATTCCAGTTCTGGTGTCCACTAGTTACAAGACACAGTGCAGTCGTGTACTCTGATACACTCCATTTTGGTCATCTGCATGGGCCTTGACGTCCAGCTGGTAGCTAGTTACTTAAATGCAAGAGTACTTCCACAAATGTGCTGAAACTCCTGGGTTCTGCCACCTCTTATAAAGTCTCCCTGCTAGGAACTTCCAACATCGTCAAGTTCAGCAACATAAGGGCTAATGCTAGCTGGGCATGGTGGTGCACGCCTCTAATCCCAGCACTCTGGAGGCAGAGGCAGGCTGATCTCTGTGAGTTCCAGAAAGCCTGGTCTACAGAGCGAGTTCTAGGACAGCCAAGGCTGAACAGAAAGATCCTGTCTCCAACTCCTGCTCAAAAATGGGGGTTGATGCCAAGCTCCAGGGCCCTTCTCCAACTGGTTACATACTTTCACTCTAGTAACGAAAGATGATATCATCTTCTGAGGATGGAAGATGATAGGAAAGATACAGAAAAGTGGGGTTTGCAAAAGCTGTTGATAATATGCAAGTGTGGGCGTCATTGCTGCTGTTATTAAAAACTATTTTTCAATAGTGTATGCACACTTACGCTGTACAGCCAAACACCCCAGCATGAAATATTTTTCCTGGTTCTAGAATTGTATAAACCCAGCCTGTTTAGATGATGCCAGAGTTAAACATTCTCATATTTAGGTATTCAGTTGGAATCTAACATGAACAAGATGTCAATATTCAGACTCCAGTAAACAGCCGTGGGGTTTTTCAATGATTACTTAAGCCACAGGCTTCCTGTCTGGCCTTCTTTTCTCCCTCTTCAGGGGATCCGATTCCATTTCCTTTTGTTTTATGCACACTGGATTCCCATTTCACACTCTGGACTATCAGTTTCTGACATCGGGAGATAAGGATGGTGGTACTTTTGGAAGGTTCTGTTTCTACTTCCTGTAATAGCCAAAACGGTTCAGTTACCAGGAAGTTTCCTCATACCCAGGACTCTTTTTCTTTCAGTTTCTTCTCTTGAAGACAACTCTCACTGTGCTCAAGGAATGGATGACCATCTGCTTCAACCCCTGCCCCCAAACCGGTCAACATGTAAGATAGCAAATACTTTTACTCCAAAGATGAAGGGCCCCAATCATTCTGAACGTGTGTTTAATTTCAGTCCTCTTGCTAGCCAGAGCAAAACTCCCTGGGTGTAACTGTAGTTTACAAGGTCTGGTTACATCTAGTTGCCTGTGAGGAAGACCCACTCTTGTAGGATAGAGGACTAGCTGGAGCCAAGAATCTTTTAGCCTTTTGCACACAGTCTAGAATGGCAGCGTACATAGGAAAGTATCTGGACACATTCCGGTTTCTGTAGCCACATGCCTAGAAATGGTTATCCAGACACTAATGAATACAGAGAAGCGTTGTTAGATACTAGAAATTTAATGGGATTAGGAGTCGGGGAAACCCAATCCAAATTTTATTCAAATGTTATTTGACAATTTTGTTAGATGGGCAGGTTATTTTAATCTGTAAATCCTGTAACCATCTGTTTTCCCAATTTGAAATTTTCTTTCTCATTGAAATATTATGAGACCATTTAATACATATAAATCTGTAAATGTTCAGTAAATGTCACCTCCTTCCTTTCCCTGTCCACAATTTCATGAACCCTACACATTTCAGTGAGTTTTAATTCCTTAACGTGCTTTTATTACCTATCACCACCTTTTTTTTTACCCATGACATAAAATAAAAGGTAGATTCAACATTTCCTTAAGAATTTGTTCATCACTGCAATAATAGGTACCATTTGCTAAACATATATTGGGCGCCAGGCACTTTGCAGGAATTATCTATTTTAATCATCTTAATGGCCCTCCTAAGGAAGGCACTTTAGTCATTCTCAGGCCAAGATGATGCCGTTGGGGCTTAAGAAAGTGAGTTTGCCCAAATTCACACATCAGAGCCCATGTTTTGTTTTTATCATTACAATACACATAACAGACAGATTACTCGTCTAACCATTAATTGGCATAGAGTTCCCTGAAATTTACATTGTTGTACAACATTTATCTTCAGAACTGTATCGTCCCAAACTGAAATGCTGAATCCATAAAGAGTAACATCTTCTCCTCTACCCCAGCCTGACAACAACCATCCGCTTTCTGTCTCCATTGATTTGGACCCCATACATCGTGTCGCTGCAATGGTACAGGTCTCCCTGGTTGTACGTGGCTTATTTCATTTGGCCTAATGTGTTCAAGCTTCATCCATGTTGAAGCATATCAAAATTTCCTAAGGTGTTGTAATATTCCATTATGTGTACACACCACTTCTTGTGTAGCCATTCACAAACTGATGAATATTCAAGTTGTTTCCACCTCTAATTGATGGTGAATTTCTGTGAACAGTGGTGTACAAATACCTGTCTGAGTTCCAAATGCTTAAGTGAATCACTGCACTTAACTGCAACCCATCATGCTGTCATAGGCAGTATTTATGAGGGGTCAATTTACAACTCCATCTACTGTTGGGAAGTCAATGAAGCTCCAGATTTTGTTTCCTTGCTTTTCATGAATACCATCCTGAACTTTTTTAGTAGGCGGGCTGCACAGATCCGTTTTTGGTCCCTGCCACACTGCCACACTTAGAGCTTGATGACAGTGGGATGTGGTCATTGGTGGAAACACAGAGAAAGCAAGGAATAACGAGCCCCAACAGGAACTCAACTTTCAACATGACCTCTGGAATATTTCTGTTTTAATCCTGCTTTGTAAATCTACGTCAAATCATTCTTACATGTGCCGAAGTCGGCATCTGAGTTATGAAGTAGCTTAAATTATCTATCATGGCTTTTATGAACTATGCCTTTATTAACTCTCAGCTACCAAATAAGATACAGTTACAAAGGCCTATTTTAAGCAGAAAACATAGCTAAGTGCCTAGGACACAAACAAATAGCAATATCATGAACATCATCCCCACCATCATTATTATGTAATGATCTTGTTTGTTGAAAAGGAACATGATATAGAGATTAAAGTATGGAAAATCAGGAAATCAATATCCCTATTCTGACTCAACACCTTAGGTCCCTACAGTGATGTGTGGCCTTTAATCAACTTGGCACATAATTTTCCTCCTTCACAAAATAGAAATGACCATACCTTGCCTTTTTCCTTGAGAATGAGGTAAAGACAAGACTATGACGGACAGAGAAGAAGACAATCCATAGCAGCACACTTTATAACGCATAAAACATCCTACTAACATGAGGGATTTCCATTCTCAGCCCCTTCATACAAAAATGAAACCTGCTATTGGTTTTGATAACTGTGGACATTACAATTATCTTTTTGCCAATATCAGCAAGTCCAACACATTTGCCTGCAATACCTATTTTCTTGGGAAATGAACACTAAAAATGATTTAAAATAATTATCTGAAAAAAACCTCCCAAGATGAAGATAAATCATGTTATAGTTATCACTAGTAACTTAAATACATTACACATAGGTGCTCTTTAAGAAAAACACCATTCATACTTCCACTCCCGTGAGCACAAACCCATCTTCTAAGAGTCTGGAAATTACTAAGTAATTTCCATGTTGTCTTAGCTTAAAATAGAGTCCCTCAGGGGGCTTCTGATTATCCCTCGTTCCAGAGAAGCTAAGGAAACCTGCAGGAAGAGTCTGCGTCATTGAACTCTTAGTTCAAACTTCTTCCCCAAGAAACACTTCCTCTGTTTGATTTGCTTTTCACCATTTCTTCCCAGGATTCCAGCTACCTAGTGTTCGTATTAATGAGCACTGGGAAGGCAAAACTAAATAAATAGACCGACAATTTTAAAAAGCAGGCAGTAGGAAGGTGATAAGGAGGGAAAAAAAACAAGACATGGATAAAATACAGCAGAGTAATTGGCTGGAGCAAAATGGGTACCTTCAAATATTCAATTCTTTCAGGAAACGGAATGACCTACTGCTGCATAATTCTCCAAAACGACAGGCTGGCAACTCGAAAACCGCTGCACCTCTATTTAATTTACACACGAAGGAAACTCAGCCAAAGACCCAATTACAGTGTATTACCCTGGATGGAATTTGAACGCTGCCTATGCTCGTCACACTTTCCAATGAGTAGTCAACCCGCGTGTTATTTTTGTCCAAGAAATATTAGTCTAATAACGGCTCCCCATTTGATGCACCTACAGCTCTGGCCGGTAGCTGAACTTGAGAGAGATGCTTATCTTGAAGCACCTTGGCATTTCGCTAGACATATTTCAAGGAGGCTACCCTAAAAGCCCATAACCTCACACAATACCAACCTTATGGTCATTCGCCTTGTAGTCATTGAACAGAGGCTGGCTGCCCGCCAGAGAGTAGGCACTGCCGTCTCTAAACACGCTGATCCTTTGAGCAGTCAGCTTAGGGGAATACAGCTGAGGCTTGGGGGCTTCCCCTGACCCATAGACACCATCCATTGGCTCAAGGGCCTCCTGGAGAAAACTGTGAGGGTATTCCTCTTTGGGCGACTCTAATTCCTGCCCATCCTCAAACACCTGCTTCAACACTCGGCCGCTGTAGGAAGAGGAGATCTTAAACCGCACTTTTCTGGGTTTGTCGTCGCTCTTCGGATTCAGTTTCTTTTCCGGGTCCTCCATCAGCAGGAAGTTCTCACTGTGGTTTCTAGGCTTCCAAGCTGCCAGTGGAACCAGGCTCTGAGAAAAGGGCATTTTATTTTCTCTCCTTCTGCATATGATTAATTCAAGTTGGTTCTGAAGAACGCTCAATTACAGCAACTGACACCCACACATTAAATATTGATAGACCTCCTGAAAAGGCAGGTGATCATGGCTACGTGGTGTAGATGGAACAGAGGACAAGATGAGTCCTCTTCCTGGTCTCAAGCGTACCCCTAACTTTACCCAAACTCTGTTTTTTCTTACTCTGGGGGAGAATACATTGATTACCATGATAAAGTACCAATCCTGTAACACTTGGTCAATTAGCAATTACCTTGCTATCATTACCAAAAACAGCTATAACCTAGTGAGGAGGTTCAAATCCATGTCCGTGGGACTCTAACACCATGTCTGGCCCCTAGCTTTTCAAACAGTGTCTTATGAAGTTCTGGATACAAAGCAGTTTCTTGGGATTTCTTCTTAGACTAGGAAAAACCAGAGGGTCCAGAAGCCGAGTGGCTGACTCAGTAGTTAAGAGCTCTTCCGGAGAACCTGAGTTTGCCTCCCAGCACCCACACAGTGACTGACAACCATCTATAACTCCACTTCCAAGGCTTCTCACACCCTTTGGGGGGGGCGGGGGGCTCCACAGGCTCATGTACCACACAGATATATGTGCAGGCAAAACAATCAAACATATAAGACAAAAAAATAAGTCTTCCTTTGCAACTACTGCACCAGTCCCTACAGCCTTTTGAACTCAGCAAATTCCCATCTCTGAGATAGTGAGTGAGATGAATATCAGAGATGTGAGTCCTGTGAAGCCCTACAGGCCTGCCTAGAAAACAGACCTAACCCATGTGAAAGGCTAACCTCGTGCTTGGGGAGTAAAGTGTCCCCTGATAAATGAATCGATGACTGTTCTACAAAGGGGGAGCTCTCTAGAGAGAGGAGACTACAACGACTGAACAAGAAAGGGTTTCTGGGCTGAGTCTAAGGGGTTGTTTTGGATTTGAGGAGCTGGAATGATGGGATAAATCTTTCTGTCTTTGCCAAGGGCACAATGATGTATTTGCTTGCCCGAGCTGAGTTCCCATACGCCTCAGCCATTTCTAGGGATTCTTTCACTAATAACAACCCCTTCATGCAACTCAGTTACAACATTCTCCATTCACTTACCTCCCTTCAAACCCTCCTATATACCCCTTCCACTCTCCTTCAAATTCATGATCTCTTTCTTTTTACTAGTTATTTATATGTATGTATACATATGTATATATAATATATATTATATATAGTTCCTAAATATAACCTGTTCAGTCCATATGCTACCCATATATATGTTCTTAGGGCTAACCATTTGTCACTGGACAACCAGCTGGTATGCTCCTCCCTGGGGAAGAAAGATCACCTTTCGTGTTCCCAGCTTTTCCTCAGTTGCCC
The DNA here is from genome assembly GCF_903992535.2 of Arvicola amphibius. Classification (NCBI taxonomy): domain Eukaryota; kingdom Metazoa; phylum Chordata; class Mammalia; order Rodentia; family Cricetidae; genus Arvicola; species Arvicola amphibius. The sequence continues at coordinate 35,502 of NW_024582178.1, read as the reverse complement.
GTAGTTCTGTGTAGCATTAAAACCTCATGGGCTTTTCTTCATTCAGTTTGGTGTGTCCATTAGAGTCCTCCTCACTCAGGTCACACTTGGGGGTGAGACTTTATAAGTGTAGTTTCTGATACTACTAGGAGATACAATCTCACAGCAAACTTCCTGATCCTCCGGCTCTGACAATTTTCCCACCACCTCAACCATGTTTTCTGAGCTTTAGGTGCAGAGGTGTTTTGTATATGTATCCATTAGGATTGAGCTCCGAATCTGCATTCTGACTGGCTGTGGCTTTCCAGAGTGGTCTCTGTGTCTTGCAAAGAGAAGTTACCTTGATGAGGGTTGAAGATTGCTCTATCTGCAGGTCTAACAACCAATGTTTATAGATTATTGTTAGGGATGATGTTGGTTAGGAAATTAGTGGGTTTAAATTCTCCTCCAACAACCAGTACTTTGCTAGCTAAATAGTTAGCTAGGTTCTCAGTATGATCATGGTTTCCCTCTCGTTAAGTCAGTCTTGAGTCCAATCAGAGAGCTGTTGGTTACCTCCAAGGTAGGCATGCCACTACTGCACCCTTAGAGTTATTGTGCCATGCTGGTTGTTGATGTGGTTTGTAGGCATCATAGCTGCGTAGGACTGTATAGGTTGGTTGTTTCCCTCCTTCCAAAGCTTGCATGGAGCCTTCTGGCAACATGCAAGCTAGTCCTCATGGAGGGGCTTTCAAGTCAGTTCCAGCTCCGGGGTTCCTGGATCCTGTTTCTGAAATGCGTGATGTCTTCACAATAGTGACTTTCCTTCCAATTCTAAGGGTAGGTAACCCAGGACAGCATCAATTGGTTGTATATTTGAGGAGTCTCTTGGGTAGTCCTCGCCAACAACTCAGAAGAGTGTTTCCCATGCCTCGTGTTGAAGTTTCTGTGAGGTGGTCATCTTGCCGTTCTTTCCCGGGTGTCTCAAAGTTGCAGCTGCCTGCTAGTGACTTTCCACCCAGCATCCTCCCATTGCCTACACTGGTACCATTGATATAGGAGTAGTGCTCCTCCCACTCCACAGCGGTCTGCAGATGCCAGTTGCTGGTTAGAGATCATTCTAGAGATACATTGCAAAACAAGTTCTAATGCCTGTGTGTGACCAAACGCCTCAAAATCTAGCCTTGACTTCCTTTCTTCACATCCTCAGTCTCTGTTGTGCTTCCTGGTACTGTCTGATCTTCGTGTTAAAGGCACACATACACAAAAAATCTCATCCATTTCTGAAAACCTCAAGTTTCTGTCTCTGATCCAGTACTGTTTCTGGATTGGTGGGTATGGATTCTAGTTCTCCTTCGTGATGCATACTGCTTTTAGACGCCTCCCCACTGCCTGGAGAAGCTGGCTAAGAAATGTGGACCCATCTCTGATAAAGTTCTTCCCACTTTCCCTTGCCATTCTTCTGTTTCCTTCTACACAGTTGTGAATATGTGAGAGTCCTAAGCTCTCTATGCCAGCCTTCTATCCCAGTGTTTACTAAAGGGCCTGGTCCATGCTAGAATGTGGTTAATAATTGTTGAATTGTTGAAAGACTTCTGATAAGAGAAGCCAAAGGAAGAAACCTTTCTTAATGGAGCTTGATGTATTTTTATAAAGAATAACTAATATGTAAAACTTGTAATAGTTACCATGTAAGGTTGTTAAGAAAAGCTTGCACCTTCTACAAGGAAGTATTGGAGTTCTGTGTGCATTAATTTATTTTTAGTTAGTTAATTGCAGTTAATTAATTGCATAGAGCCGGGCAGTGGTGGCACACGCCTTTAATCCCAGCACTCGGGAGGCAGAGGCAGGTGGATCTCTATGAGTTCGAGGTCAGCCTGGTCTACAAGAGCTAGTTCAGGACAGGATCCAAAAGCTACAGATAAACCCTGTCTCAGAAAAAAAAATTAATTGCATGGAACAAAGTTCTTACAGAAGCAACTTGAGAGTGGAACGGTTCCTTTGGGGTTCAAGATTTCAGTCCATCCTGACATAGAAGCCATGTTGGAATGGCTCGGTCCAGAGCAGCAAGGCTGTGGTGTGTGGCAGTAGCTGTTCATATGGCAATGGACAGGAAGCAGGCAGTTGCCAGAACCAGAGACCTTCCACTAGTGACCTATTTCTGCCAACCGTGCCTCCTCTCCTAAAGATTCCACCATCTGTCCAGAACAGCACCATCATCAAGGGAACAAGTGTAATCGGTGCAAGAACTATGTGGGAGAACAAAACAGGATGTGTGTGTGTGTGTGTGTGTGTGTGTGTGTGTGTGAGAGAGAGAGAGAGAGAGAGAGAGAGAGAGAGAGAGAGAGAGAGAGAGAGAGAGAGCCTGGTGCGACCCAAGTCTACAGAAGTCTTATTGTATTCTCCAGCACATAGAAAAATATTATTATTCTCCATGTGTACCACATCCTGAAGAAGATTGGAGAGCCCTCACTAGAGGACTGCTTCCTTCTATCTGTATTAGTAAATGGCCAATGGCCCATCTTCAGCAAGCCGACCCAGCAGGCTGATGTCTATAGCTACCTGTCCAAATCTTCCACAGTTGATGGAGGAAAGTTATCTGTCTATGTTACTTTCATTGGTTAATTAATAAAGAAAACTGCCTTGGCCCTTTAAGAGACAGAAAATTAGGTAGGTGGAGTAGACAGAACAGAATTCTGGGAAAGAGAGGGGAGACGCTTCAGGCAGTCTCCATGCTTCTCCTCTCCGAGATGGACGCAGGTTAAGATCTCTCCTGGTAAGCCACACTTCGTGGTGCTACACAGATTACTAAATATGGGTTAAAGGAAGATGTGAGAATTAGACAATAAGAGGCTGAAACTATGGGCCAGGCAGTATTTAAATGAATACAGTTTCCGTGTAATTATTTTGGGCAAAGCTAGCCGGGTGGCCGGACACAGCCCTGCCGTTTCTTCTACACACAGTGACCAGCGTTAGCAAAGGTGGCCTTTCAGAAACATGGACTTCAGCCAGATCCAAACCCGGAAATGAGTTTTCTGAGTCATGTCTATCCACGACTATTTTCACGCCCTTCCTAGGCTCACCTACTTTCCGTGAGTCACAGCAACGGTGTGGAGAGTTTGGAGAGGAGCAATCTCACTTGACAACTTTCAGATGTTTGTGCTTTCAGAGTGGTCGCAACTCACACACTCCCAGAAGAATAAGCTGAAAACCGGAAAGCAATCTTGGCAGTATTATCGAAGACCTTAAAAAAAAAATGTCCATACCCTTGAGTCTTACTAAGAAAGAAAAGAGTTGCCTTTATCAGGAGAAATCATGTCAAACCCTAATATCAGTTGCCTCCGGGCAGAGGATGTGGAAGACTTTTTTCTCTCCCCATTTTATTATATTTTATATGCCAATGATCAACTCACCTTACTGTGATAATCAGGCAGAAAATAAATCCTAAAAATCCATTCCTTTCAGCCCAATAATTTCTCCTGAGGAAATAATTTTCTAAGGAGAGAAATATTTATCTAGATAAAGATATTCTCCAAAACATTACTTATGCCCAGAAAAAAAAAACCCTCAAAATTCCAACAGTAAGAATTCAACACTGCAAAAAAAATGTGTTATTGTTCAAGAGATTTACAAAAATTCTGAAATAACATGGGAAATATTTTTGTTACAAATTTAGTGGGAAAAACTAGATAAAGTTTATGTTCAGTAGTGTAGAATTTGCTATAGAAAGCTATAGGAAGGAGAAGAGTGGGTACACAAAACAGAACTCCCACCTAAAGGGGCAGCAGCGACATTTTATCCGTCTCTCTTTGTCCTTTTTGTCGCTTTACCACATTTTTTCAAAATTTTTTTGTGATAAATAAGTACACGTTTAATATTATAAGTATTTTGCATTTTAAATATATAGATGAATAAACGCACTTGGCTAAAGAAAACCGAACCCTCAGCAGTAAACATCCTGCCATTTTCTTCTGCTTGCATTCAAACGAGACAGAGAGCTCCAACCTCAACCACCCGGAAAAGGGGTTCTGTTTGTAGTCACCTGGGAAGAGAAGAGAAACAAGAGTTAAGTACACCAAGCAGGAGGGGTGGCTCAATGGGTAAGATGCTCATTAGGTAAGCATGAAGACAGAGTTCCATTCCCATAACTCACACCAGAAAAGCCAGGCACCATGGAAAACGTGTGAATTCCCAGTCCTGGGGAGGTAGAGATGAATATCTCTGGAGCTCTGGACAGCCAGCGCAACCTTCTTGGTAGGCTCCAGGCCAATGAGAGGACTCATTGTCTCAAAGAGCAAATAGGTGTGTCTTGAGGAATGATACCCAAAGTCTCTCTCTCTCTCTCTCTCTCTCTCTCTCTCTCTCTCTCTCTCTCTCTCTCTCTCTCCCTCTCTCCCTCTCTTTCTCATACACACACACACGAAAGAGAGAGAGAGAGAGTATATCTGAGGTAGTCTAGACCAAAGCTCTTCATATGTGTCTAAGTAAGCCAGATCTTGGTTTACAGGTTATTAGATCAGGAAAATGTTAGAGGCAGGAGAACCACATTCCAGCTGTACAAAGAATAGATTGTTGTAACTAAATGCAATATATGGGCTTTGACTGTTTCCTCAGGAAATCTGACTGTGGAGTTGGCACCAGGTGTAACTACAGAATTATTGTCAGTGTTCTTAGGCAAGATAATGTCATATGATCATATGGGACAATGTCCTTTATGTAAGAGATACATGCTTAAATATTTAAGGTGATGTGCTGTGATGTCTGCAACTTAATATGGACAAACAAGCCCCGCAATATACGTACGTGCATATTTAAATATATTTGCGTACAGGATTTGAGAATGGAGAAATGTTGACATTTCCAGATGGCTGATTATTATACTATTGCCTAGAATTTTACCCTTGAAATTTTTCTAGGAATAATTAGGCAGAAATTATGCTTTAAACAAAAAAAAATTCAGAGGTAACTAGGTTTGCTCCTATGCATTTTGATTTAGACCCGAAGCCTTTTAGGAAGAATATCTTCATCCTGTCCTGTCTGATGTCATTTACGGAGACTTGTTATGTGTATTTGGGGATTTGGGAGATTATATCAGATATGTGTCTCGGTGAAAGAAACGTACAATTATTGCAAATTGAGTCTGAACGTTATCCTTTAGTGATCTTTCCTCATCTATCCTTTCTAATCAGGGTAGGGCTTATAAATTAATTATGTCCCCTTTTAATTTGCTCATAAGCTATTCCTCTCTCTCCCTCTCTCTCTCTCTCTCTCTCTCTCTCTCTCTCTCTCTATCTCTCTCTCTCTGTGTGTGTGTGTGTGTGTGTGTGTGTTTGTGTGTATATGTGCATTGTTTAAGCAACAGTCCTCAGTTCCTATTGAAATATTGTTATGGCTGAAGGTTATTATAGCTGTTGATCATTTGTAGAGAGCTCTAAGAGTTCATAAGATTTTACAAAATACCTAAGGAACAAAATATAAGCTGCCTAAGGTAGAAAGACCCAGGGTGGTTTTTCAAGAGACTGTCTGAGCTCCTGTGACCTTTTAAAAACATGTCCAAGATTGTCTGAGCTCCCTTGGGAATGGATGTCTGTGGCACGCAACTGCCTGGTGACTTGTCCCGCCTATCCCCATCCTCACTTCGGGAAGACCTGAGGAGAAATGCAGCTAAAAGCAGAACTGAGGGGCTGTTTAGAGGGAGCAACTTTTCCTGGGTCATTTTTTACCAATCCATAGACTTGATTGTTCTTTGGGGGTGGGGGAATATTCCTAAAGACACAGATGTGGGAAACCCTGAGTGAAGCCAAGTGAAGCTAATTTCTTTAGCCACAAGTTCTCAGAATGCTTACTGTATTGTCATCCTTTATCAGTCTCACTGGGGACACACTATTTCCAAAAATACAGTGCCCACAAAACTCTTTTATTTTTAAAATTAGATTTCCTGGGACCAAATTCTGAGCAAAGCCCGCCGAAAGACACTGTCCTAAAAGGATTTTCTACAGGAAAGTTCTCTGCACCTGCCACGCATGTTCCTCTGTAATGTATCTGCTCCTCTCGGGCTGCCTGCCTGTGGAGATGTTCCCGAGTGGAAACCGGAAAGTCCAGCCCAGAGAGGTTAAGTTACCTGAGCTAGATCCCACATCTATGATGCAACAGTCATTATTCGAACCCAGGTCTGGCCTCACCGATAAGACATCTGTCTCATGGCGTGAGATTGACCCTCCAAGGAGAGAAAGTGATTCCTTAAAACTGGAAAACAAGTGATTTTACATGTAGCCTCTTCAGAAACATTCTGAAACCCATAGCTGACTGTTGTAATACCCGATCAGGCCAGGCCTCTCCCTGGCTAGGCTGTAACCTAGAGGGTGGTTGTCAGCACTGTGTGGAACATAGCCCGGGGTTTGCTTTGAAATGGAGCCATGGCCTTATCTTGGTATCTCTAGCAGGGACAAGCTGTCTTCCTGAGCTTTGAAATGCTTCTTCCTCCCTCGTTGTCTCTGAGCAGGGCTGGCACAGGTTCTAATAGTGCGGGCCAAACTCCCACGTCAGAACGTAAAGCGAAGACTCTCAAAGACCAGAAGCAGAGGAGTGTGTGGAAAATGACCACCCCGCCCAGAACCCTAGGCCCAAATCTGAAACTTCATGAAAACGTAATCACTGACTGGGGATGTGGCTGGGTTGATAGAATGCTTGCCTCGCTAGCACAAAGTCCTACATTCAGTTCACAGCACTTCATAAGACTGAACTGGGGGCGCAAGGGTGGGTGGGTCAGCAGTTAAGAGCACTGGCTACTTCCACGGGACCTGGGTTTGGTTCCCAGCACCCATGCGGCAGCTCTGCAGGCACACGAGTGGTACACAGTCATACATGTGGGCAAAACACTTTTATAAGCATAAAACATAAAAAAGAGGGTATAAAGATGCACACCTGCAATTCTAGCACTCAGGAGGCAGAAGCCAGAAGGATAAGATGCTCGAGATCGTGCTCTCATACACAGAGTTTGAGGCCAACCTGAGATGCACGAGAACCTGTATTAAAAAATAAATAGCAGCAACAACAATAATTATAATCACCCGAGAAGTCACGTGCCATTCAAGAGCTCTGTCCCCAAGGCTCCAGCCTGAGCTACAGACTGAGTCCCAGGATAGCCAAGGCTACACAGAGAAACTGTGCCTTGAAAAACATCAAAGTCAGTAAATAACAAATAAACCATGTTCACTGTTTCTTCTCTTCCAACACGCTGTGCATCCCTGTCAGAGAGAAAGCAAGAAGAAATCTCAGAAGCCAAAAGATCAGCTCAGAGTTTTGAGTTTTCTCTGTTCCAGCATTGTCCTACAGAAGGGAGGTACAAGCTGCGGGCACATGTTTACCTTCTCTTGTAGCAGCCTTTTAACAACAAAGAGGACCAGATAAAATTACTCTTGATAGCGTTTATTCAGCTCAACATATCTACCACTTTCTCATTCAGACATGTCATCCCAGGTAAGAGGTTCTTCAAGAGTCCCCTTATGCCCTCTTTTGCTACCACTCCTGTGTCTGGGTCACACTTATAGAGCACATCGTTATGTAACCAAACCTAGTTATAAATACTTGATCCGTACCCGGATCTCATGAAGTATTAGCTGGAAAGTGGATTTCCAGGACCAAATTGTCACCACCATTAGGATTGTTGCAATCCTAAATTAAGCGTCTTTTTTAAATTTCATATTTAAGTTATATTAAGAGTGAGGTCTTTATGGGAACTGGTTATACTGAGAAGCCAGCAGTTACTCACGGCTTGTGACTATCCTTTTACACAGCTTGTAGCAGCCCCATACCCAGAAGTTCTTAATGAGGCCGGTAGTGCCCCCTAGAGGGCTTTCCGGAAATTTATGGAAACATTTATTTTTTTAAATTTATTTTTAGTGCTGCTTTTCTACAGGCATTTAGAGGTTGAGAGGCAAAAGATCTCAGATGGCTTGCAACAGACAGATAATGCTGCATAACAAAAACATTGTCCCACATTAGGGGACAGCGTCATTTGAGCCCAGCCATGTGTTAATCTGTTTCATTTATTTCGTATTCTATTTGATTTGAGGGACTGCACTTAGATATGTGTTTGTGGACATTGAGATGCACCCATTAGAGTAAATTTGCTTTTAATTTTGTTCAGAATGCTACTAAAACCTGCCCACCACGTTAGAAAGTCATCTAACTGATCAACTAGGCAGGGCATGGTGGTGCGCACCTGTAACCCTAGAATTTACTATTGAGGCAAGAGGATTGTGACTTTAAAACCAGCCTAAGGTTCATGGCAGGTTCCATGCCATGCCCAGCCTGTGCTACATAGAAAGACATCCCCCCACCGCCATTTTATCAAACATCACTGGCGCTGTTAACAGTCATAGCCATGAGCCTAGCTAACATCTCTTTCATCATAATGTTCACATAAAGCGCACCCAAGCGTTTGCTACTGAAATGTGCACCGTTTTATTTCAGTTACTTTCCTTTCATTTCTCTTTATGTTAAAGCAAAGCTGTATTGTTTCGTTAAACTAAGACTCGTAGGCAGTTATTGAATTTGTGAGCTGCACTCCAGAGTAGTAAAGGAATGCTGGAAAATACGCTCTCCTGAGAGCGTCCATTGGGCCTGATGGGTAGAAAGCCACCTTTCCCGGAGAAGGCTGATTACGTGCTAGAAGGTGAAGACTGCCACCTGCTGGAGGGAGGGTGAATTGTCGCAGACGTTACTAGGGCAAAGTGTTGGGATCTCCTTACTCCAGCGCCCCTCCTGGAAGCCTGGGCTACAGCTCTGAGCCAAGCAGCCCCTTTCCCCAAGTGGAGTGTGGGAACCCAGCAGAGTCAAGGCCGTGGGGAGTAGGCCAGGTGGGCAAGAGCAATCAGCAGGCCAGAGATATTCCTGGCCTGGTCCAGGCTTATCTGTCCAGGGAAACGTACCAAGATGCCAATGTTTCAGAACACAGAAAGTTCAAGCATTCCAAAGTTTGTGTCCATTCAGAAATCCACTTAAAAGCATGCAAAAAAATCCACTTAAAACACAAATGTGTAGCATTCTCTTAAATTCGACAACAGACCCACAAGGGTTTTTTTTTTTTTAAGTCCCCTTCAAGATCCTGAAAAAAAAATGTTACTGTAAATCTCTACAGGTGATTGTCTTTCTCTGAGACAGGCATGGAATGGCTATTTGGGCAGCTAAAGCCATCTTTTGCCTGAGGAAACAAAATGGTCTGGGAGATATCATAAAAAAATGCTTTGAATTTGTTTTAAGAGACACAAATTTACATACCATTCCATAAGTCTGAGATCCCAAATACTTCTCCCCTATGGAAATTCTACAGCCCTTCTGGGGTGAGCCCTGCTTGGCTTCCCCTCTGTGGGAAGTGCCACAGCCCAGAAAGACCTGCCCCACACCCAGGGCCCTGCCTACCACCTCATCAGACATACACACCACGCATCTCCATTATCACTGAGGAAAACCAGCAATAGAGTCAGGATAGCAGCCGTCATACCCGGTTCTGACTGACAGTGGGCAGGACCTCAGTCTCGGAAATATCTTTGTGCCTCAGTTTTAGCATTTGTAAAAACACAAGGCTTGGGTCCGAACATTCTCACTCTTGACAATTAAAGGCCCCTGAAATGACAAGCATCTCCCACACTAAGGAGATAGGATAGCTGTTGTGGGAATTTGTCAAACAACCAATCATATTGGGAAGGCTTAGCCCAAAGGGCGTGGTCTTCTCTGGGGATACTTGACCTGATAAGAAGCAGGAGCAAAGGATCAACACTCTGCTCCCTTGGGCAGTGGTTGAGCTGGCAGCAAGCCATGGCTTGGAGCTTCCTCATCGCCTTTTGGGAACAAGGTTGCAGAGCAGCCGCGGCAGAGAGCTGGTTCCCAGGTGGGAACAGTGGAGCAGCTGGTGATGCCACCCAAATTCCTCATGTTGTCTTGTAATCATAGGGCATGGATCTTGATATTAATAAAAGGTAATACAGTCCCTAGACTTCTCTCTTAAGGTAGCTTTCTGAAGTCTGCACCATGCTATCAGAACCTCGTTCTTAGGGTCACAAATTAATCAATAATTTCCATTTTGAGCCTGTTAGTTTAAGTTGATGTCACTTGCCACCAAATACCTGTAACTAATAGACTCAGTATGGGATCTTCATTCAATTCTACGGTTACCACTTTATTTCCTGTACAGCCAAAAAGTTACTTGACTTATCAGAGATGCTATTTCTCTATTCTTAAAGTAAATGCCAGTTCAGATTACCATAATGCAAAATCGGTAACACTTAAGATGTGAAAACATTTTACAAGCCCAAGTGTCCTGTACGAAAGCACAGGTCACAGGCTTGACAAAGGGATGAAAACCCATTTCCCAACCCCTTCAGTCTTCTATCTGTTCATTTCACAAGCATTTATTAGATCCCTACTATATGTATATCATATTCTAACTGCCTGGATGTGTAAGAAGTAATACCCAAGCCCTCAAAGAACAGAAACCTCAGTGGGAAAATCTGTATGCACATCTGTAACCTGGATCCAAGAATGCCCAACCAAAGTGAGTCCAAGAGAATAAGTAAAATATTGCAGAGTAAGATGGAGAGGTTGCATCATCTGAAGGGTATGGTGAGAAGAAGACTTAACTTGGGCCCTAAAGAACCTGTTGGCTTTCACAGAGTAAGAAGGCACATAGCCTTCAGGGGAGACACCACTAAATGAACAGAACTGTGGATGCACATAGTAAGTGCTTAGTTGTGTATAGATTCATGAATGAGCAAGTGACAGCCCCAGTGCTGAATCTTGCCCTAGTGTTTCTGGGCAAAGAGAACATAAGAGAATGTAGAGAGAGGCAAAACTGGAGGGCTAGACCCAGGCTTCATAAATCTGGTCCTCGGATGGATGCCAGACCAAGGATTTTGACATGTATGCTGATAAGGAACCTGTTGTGGTTTGATTGTGAAATGTCACTCCACAGGTTCTTCTTGTGTTTGAATATTTAGTCCTCAGCAGGTTGATGTGGGAAGTCCTTCTGTATATGTGTTGCTTTTATTGGTTAATGAATAAAGAAACTGCTTTGGCCTGTGATAGGGCAGGGTAGAGCAAGGCAGGAAAACTAAACTGACGGTTGGGAGAAAGAAGGTGGAGTCAAAAAGAAGCCATGTAGCTGCCCACAGGAGACAGATGCACCAGAACCTTGCAGATAAGCCACAGCCATGTGATGATATACAGATTAATAGAAGTGGGTTAATTTAAGATGTAAGAGCTAGCCAATAAGAAGCTAGAGCTAATAGGCCAAGCAGTGATTTAATTAATACAGTTTCTGTGTGATTATTTTGGGTCTGGGAAGCTGGGAACGAATGAGCAGCCTCCCCCAACAGCGGATGGTACTATTTGGGAGGTTGTGGAAACTTAGGGGTAAGAGACACAGCTGTCAGAAGTAGGTCCCTGGTGGCAGGCCTTTGAGGGCTATGGTGCTCCCTTCCAGTCCCTGGGTCTTGGTCCTCCATCAAGCAACAAAATTTCACCATAAACTTCTGACCGAGACACTGCATCATGCCTTCCATACTATAATGGACTGGGAAGCCAAAATGGATCCTTTCTCCCTTACGTCGCTTCTGTCAGCTCTTAACAGGCACCGACCAAAACTACATCTGGCAAAGATCACTCTGGTGTAACTGAGCAGTGAGCCTGGCCACAATGTCTACATCTCTCATTACAGAAGCACCTTTCCTGCGGACCCACACAGCCCTCGTGGACCTGATGACCAGACCACTCTACTCCAGAGACAGCCAGCTCATCCACCTTGGCCAATGGGAGCATTTCAGTCCAATGGATCACAGTGATTGGATCTGGTACCTGACTTGAAGCAGGCCAATAAGAAAACTCCTCGGATGAGGCAGAAGTGTTAGAGAGGAAGTGCTTTCTCCACCCACAGCGCACTCCAATCTCACCTAAGTAGAAGAATGGTAGCCTGTCTGCTGCTAGATGCCTTCTGCTTTTAGTCCCGCCAGCAGTCTGTGGTGACAATGAAAACCTGCCTGTGACTGAAGCCACCAGGGAGGATGCAGAGACAACAGGCACTCGAACAAGGGTCTGATGGCTTCATTTTTATTCCTGGATGGAGGTGCCCTTGGATTTCCAGGAGTCTTGGAAGTAATCCAGCCACATTTCTCTTCCATTCAAATCAGCTTCCTGTCTTTTTGTAATGGAATGGTTTCAGCTAATGTAGTCAGGGACGGTGTTGATGCCTTAGCACTCATTCCTCTAACAAACACATTTAAGTGGCAGGTGCTGATCAAGGCACCAAAAATACACAGGAGAGCGGAGAACCCTGCATCCTGCAGCTTACATTCTAGTGGGGAGCTGTGGCTCAGGGCAATGAACAGAACTAGTAAGTGAATTACATAATGTCTCAAAGGGTGATATACATTCTCAGAGAATAAAACAGGGTGGGTAGGAACTGGGAGCGGAGCCTGGGACGTGGGGAGGCTTGACAGAGTAGAAACTTGCCGTTGCTAAGGGAATCAATTGTGACTGGGACCAAAGCTTTCCTGACAGAGGAACCTTCTTTCCTAAGACAGGATTCCAACTGACAGGTGGAGGAGCAGCAAGGAGACCAGAGTGGCTGAGGCTCAACAGGCAGTGAGAAGATCAGCTAGATGAGAGGAACAATAGGGAAGGACGGGCATCCAGGAGGCCACATTAAGAACTGACCTTTTGGCTCTGGAGAGATGGCTCAGTAGTTAAGAGCACTTGTTCTTGCAGAATCTCCAAGTTCAGTTCCCAACACCCACATTGAGGCTCGTAGCCATCCGTAACTCCAGTTCAATTGGCAGCATTGCTCTCTTCTGGCCTCACAGGTGGTTCGGGCAAGCACTGATACAATAAAATAAAGTAAAAATAGATTTAAACTTAAAAAAGATTGAACTTTCAAGCCAGGGGTGTCATTCAGTTGGTAGAGTGTTTTCCAAACATGCATGAATCACCGGGTCAGATTCTTATCAACTCTAAGTGTTGGTGCACACCTGTAATCCCAGCTTGCAGAAAGGTGAAGGCAGAAGGATAAGAAGTTCAAGGCTAACCTCAACTACGTAGAGAAGAAAAGGCCACCCCATCTCAAAAGTACTCAGTGCCTCCCCACAAAAAATTGACCTTTCACCCTGAGAACCACGAAGCCATTAAAGACCTGTGGTGGAAGAGGGGAGTGCATAAGTGCATTCAAGGATCACTCTTGACGGGAGTTAAAGCCCAGGACACTTAGGCAACCTCAGAAAAAGGGGCAGCCTGGCGACATCAAAGGTTGTGAGAAGAGTCAACCTTATGATCTATGTGGAAGGTACCGCTGGCAGAAAATGCCAATGAACAGAACATGGGATCACACAAGGAAGGAGACGAGTTGAGGAAGTCCCCTTCTTTACAGGAGCATCTTCAAGGATAGAGTTGTCAGTGTAAGGACAAGCAAGATGAGCAAACTTGGGAGTGCAGGTCAGAAGTTTGTTTTTATTGCACTGGATGTGAAACCCCTGTTAGACTTGCATGGGGGGCCATGGGATAGTGGCTGATATTCAAATCAGAGCCCTGCCACAGAGAAGACAGAAAGAACTCTAGCTCTCTCGCTCTCTCTCTCTCTCTCTCTCTCTCTCTCTCTCTCTCTCTCTCTCTCTCTCTCTCTCTCTCTCTCTCCTTTTTAGACGCTCCTAAGATAAGCGAATGAGACAGTGTTGTGGCTCAGAAGAAAAGCCCTGGTCTGACATGTACTGGTTGTGTGCTCCTGGGGAAGTTACTTAGCAACTCTGAGGATTGTTGGCATCAGCTAGAAATAGCAGGGCACACCTCACAGAATGATTTCTCTCTCCTTTTTTTATTTCTTTTTGAGACAAGATTCCTCCATATATCCCTGACTATCCTGGAACTCGCTGGCTCCATAGATCAGACTAGCCTTGCACTCAGATATCTGCCTGTCTCTGCCTCCCAAGTGCTGGGATTAAAAACATGTACCACCACCGCCAAGCCAGGACTCTAGCTGTAAGCCTGCACCAAGCCCAGGGGAAGCTCAGAGCAGTCTGGGATGTTCCTGTTGCTACCTCTTTCCTAGCACGAGCTTCTTTCTCCACCTGCATCTGTGTTCACCTTGCAGGGCCTGCAGTCTCTGGACCTTTTCCCCCTGCCTCAGAGGTAATTCTCAGTTCCAACAATCCCAGCCAAGGAAAGTTTGTTTGTTTTCAATTTTTAATGTTAAAGTTCAACTCTGGGTATCCAAAGTGATGAGAATGGCCAAATGCGAGGCAACAAGCTCTCTCTCCAAAAACAAAGATTCTCCCCAACCTCCACTTTTAAAGCCTCCAGATACCCCAGAAATCCCGAGGACATGCACAAGGAGGCACAAGGCAGGTGCAGACCTTAAGCGGAGCTGACAGGTGGCAGAGGGGGTGCAGATCCAGAATCCTGTGGGTTCCATCAGCTGACGAATTCTGAAATGCTCGGAGGATCATTTGCTTAAAATAGGAACAATGAATATGGAAAAATCTTTTAAATGTTAATAGAAGCAGCATTAAAGAAGAAAATTGGACCTATTGTTTTGCAAACAGCTGGATCTACTGGAGCAAATTCAGTGAGCACTTCTGAGGGTTCCTTTCAAAATACGCTTAATTATAATAAGCAAAACTCCAGGAGGCACCCTGCAGGAGAAAAGACCTGGGAATTTAAGATCAGGAAATGTGGCTTCTAGCTCCAGTTCTATGGCAGATTTCTGACTTCTGCACATCATTCTAAACTATAGTTTTTAAAAAAAAAAAAACACTCAAAATTGTAAAGTGAAAGAAAGGAAAAAGGCCTAATAATGCTAGATGCCGAAGCACTCGAGGGTATCATACGCAGGCAGAATCTGCAGCTTCTCTATCTGAGTGATGGACCAGTGAAGCCCGGGGCTTTTGGAAGAAGAGTGCCTGGATTCAAATGCCGTCTCTACCACCCTCTACCCTCAGGCAAGGTGCTCAGCCGTCCACTTAGCATCTTCTCCTGCCATCCAAACACTCCCTAAAAGAGATCATCAGATTCACTAAAGACACTGTAGTCCCCATTACACAATAAGCACTCCATGGTAATTGTTCATATTTACTGCTACGCCATATACTTTTCATAACAATTCTTCAAGGATGGGAACATACATATTGCCATGTTACAGCTGTCTGGTTAGAATGATTGTTCATCCTGCTCAGGGCCACATTGCTAATAAATAATAAATAATAAGTATGACGGGTAAATTAGCAAGGAATACGGAAGTGTCGATCTGTAGAGCATGAGGAGAAGAAAGCGAGATCTTAGAAGCTCCCTCTATTGCTGTCTTCATCTCAGGAATCCATCCTCGTCCTTAGCTGAGATGCTCGTAACTTCCATCCAAATATCCAGCCAGCCCCTCTCATTAAAGTCCTTCTTGTCTGGCAGCTTGTTGTCTGCACTCAGCATCCCTCTGTGACTTTGTTCTACTCTCTCTATGAGTTTTATTGGAGGACTTGCTCATTCAGTTGCCAGGAATCTCCCACCAGAAGGTAAGCTTTTTACAAACCAGAACTGTAGCCTCATCTCTGTTCTGACACTAGCCTATCACATAAGTAGATGCTCAGTTAACGAGTCCTCGCAGCTCCAGTCTGAGACTCTGGACCATGACCTCAATGACCTCATGTCATTTCTCCAAGGAATCCTTTCCATTTGTATTTAGCCCCCTTGGCAGATGGCACAGAGTTAGGGGAAATACCCTTGCTCCCCACCCCCACCCCAAACCATTCCTCTCTTACATGCACGTTCATTCACAGGTCTGGTGGCTCTTCTTGCTTGTCAACCTGACGACATCTGGAATTAACTAAAACCCAAGCAGCTGGGTAGACCTGTGAGAGGATTTTTTTTTCTTAGTTAAATCATATGAAGTGGGAAGACCCACTTTTAATCCCAACCTTCGGAGGTCGAAAGATCCACCTTTAATCTAAGCCACACCCTCTGCTGGCAGCCTATTTAAAGGAAGAAGAAAGCTCTTTCTTGCTCTTTGCCTGCTTCCTCTGCTCACTGTGGCAAGTCCATTCTTTCGCTGGTATCAGAGCCTGCTTCTTTGGGATTCTGGCATATACCAAAAGCCAGATGAGACATCTAGCCTACTACTGAATTCCTGGACTTTCCATGACTAGACAGTCATTGTTGGACTAGCAGGACCGCAACCTGTAAGCCACTCTACTAAATCCCATATTTATACACATTCTATCAGTTCTGTTCCTCTAGAGAATCCTAATACACGAGGCTAACACACAGTGTGATCAGCCAGGATTTTCTCCTCTCCCAAAGGCTGGCGCTCACTGAGGCTTAGCAGGACACCCATTAATTCTCCCTGTCATGCTGTGGCTGAGCCAATACTGGGACTCCCACGATACAGGGGAGTTCATTTCGTCCCCACAGTGCTGAACCTGCAAGTAGAGTTTTCGGGCAAGTTTGTTTTAACAATGAAATTCTAGGGGGGGAAATGCCAGACGAATTCACTACTAAAATGGGAACTGTTTGAGCAGGTTAGGGTGGAAGAGGCTTCCTAGGAACAGTCTTTTCAGACTCAGTGTTGATCCCACACTGACAACCAATGAAACGTGTGCCTGGTTCTCTCAGCCAGGACCTCCCCGACATCACGGCTTGATCTCTTACCCTTCCCATCCAGGAAAGGGAACCTGGTCACCCTGATATTTTCCTTTTTCTTTTTTCTAATAATGTTTTCATTGCCAATAACCAAAAGTGACAATCATAGCAAAATTATTATCATATATATGCCAGCTCTATATTGTCACCATGCTATTCCTGGAATACAGCAAAGAGATATGCAGCTGAACTTCCTATTTGCAACCTAATCAGAGAACAGGTCTCTCTCTTTCACACACACACACACACACACACACACACACACACACACATACACACATGCATACACGTATATACACACATGACTCAGCAGAGCTGTGACCATTTTGCCTGTTATGTGACCCCAGTCTCCCTTATCCCAAGCCATCAAAAGAGTCAGTCAAGTGTGATAGGCCAGCCAGTGACTCTCAGACCTTTTGTTAACTGATGTTAGTTCAGCTAATAGTGGGTTTTGTTTCATTTAGTTTTAGTTTTATTTGTGTGTGTGTGTGTGTGTGTGTGTGTGTGTGTGTGTTCACAGGAATCCGCAGAGACCAGAAAAGGACATGGTATTCCCTGGAGCTGGAGTTACAGTCAGTTGTGGGTCACCTGACGTAGATGCTGGGAACTAAACTCCAGTCCTTTGAAGAGTTGCAAGCCCTCAAGCCCTGAGCCATCTCTCCAACCTGTTAGCTTTTTTTTTTTTTTTTTTTTTTTTTTTTTTTACAAAGGCCAGGTGCATTCTTGTTAGCCACAGCTCACTTTGACTAGCTGAGCCTATAGACTACTTCCTTCTGCCCAGAGTTTGGTATCTATGTGTCTCAGCTACTGCTCCTGTCTGTAAGTCAATAAACCTCACGTCATGAGATCATGGGTCTGCCTCCTCCTTTCTTCCAAATCTCTGCAACTCTTTTCACTTGGCAACTGGCTCTGGAGAAGAGGATGAAGTCTTTCTGAAATAGAACAATCATGAGTTGTGATAAACAGTGTGAAGGAAGGCGAATGGCAGAGCAACTTACCTGAGTTCAACGCTACTTCCAAAAAAGATGCTGATATGTCCGGGGAATTTTTTTTGAGGATGATTTATTTTTAATCTGGGACTAGGACTCAGGGGCCACTGTAAGCACACACTCTGCTGCTGCCAATGAGTTAACCCAGCCCAGTAATGACAGACTCCAATTACATCTTTAAAATACAACTCTGGCCACATTAAATATGGAATATTGAACATGCATATTGACAGTGTCTGTCTTTTTAAATATTAAACTTCATTTTGGAATAACTTAAAATTAATAAGAAAGTGGCAAGATAGTCCAGACACTTCCTACAACCTTAAGTTTATGTTCACTGCTGCTAACTCTCATGACGACGCTCATCACAGTCAAAACATTGGAGTGGCTGGGTTAAAGTGGCCTCAACGTCAACACTGACTTTGCCTGTTTCTATATTGTCCTTTTCCCGCTCCAGGATCTACCTTAGGATGGCATGCTCATGAACATGGTTGTGAGGATTTACCTTTCTAGACAGCTTCTTGATACTGGAGGAAATGCCACATCAGCCCAAATCTGATCCTTTCATCTAGAACACCAGTCCTGGAAAAGAGAAGAGCAGGTACGGGTGCAGATGGGGCAGGCACATGCACAGACGGGGCAGGTAACGGGCGCAGACATGGCAGGCACGGGCGCAGACGGGGCAAGCAGAGGAGGGATTTTCAGGAGGGATTGCTATCATCCAGGCTGGAGGTGAGGACCTACAGGCCAGGTGGTGTCTACCCAGGCAGCACAGGCCTGTCAATTCCTACCACCTCACATGCTACAGGTTGCTTTAAATACTCCCAAATGAAGACAGTCTTAGACCTTCGCATCAAGTAAACATGGGTTTTTGAATTTTCTCATTTTATCTGAGAAGAGGGAAATTTCATGCGGATATACGGTGTTCCAGCCCACAGACGCTTCTTTAGGGAGAATGACCTTTTAAGACCAAAGATTCAAGGAATTACAATCAAGAAACATTTCCTGGGGCTGGAGAGATGGCTCAGAGGTTAAGAGCATTGCCTGCTCTTCCAAAGGTCCTAAGTTCTAGTCCCAGCAACCACATAGTGGCTCACAACCATCTGTAATGGGGTCTGGTGCCCTCTTCTAGCCTGTGGGCATACACACAGACAGAATATTATATACATAATAAATAAATGAATGAATGAATGAATAAATGAATAAATGAATAAATAAATAAATAAATAAATAAATAAATAAATAAATAAATAAAATACATAAATAAAAGAAACATTTCCTGGGCACCTCCCGCTGTGTATCAAGCCCTAGGAAACCTGCTTGTGAGAGCCATTTGCTGCCCTCAGAGAGATCTCTGCCTGCGTGGATGTCAGAAGTGCTCTGGTTTCCAGAACAATCTAAGGAAGGACCGTAGAAAATCAAATAGCTAGCTGTAGACTGGTGACATGTTAGGAATCGACGGAACTGGGTAGGTTCAAAGCAAGTTGATGTGTCTACATGGGATGAAATATGAGCACAACCACCAGGGAAGGTTGCTAAGGAGATCGTATCACAAAGGGTGGGACAGCCACTCCTTGCAAAGCAGGGACTTCCCACATGATTTATTCAGAGGAGATGGCGTTTGGAGATGTCGCCTACACAAGCAGCTGTCTTCCTAACCTGCCCTTTGTGCAGATTGTCTTCCTTCCTCCTTTCCTCTCTTCGGTTCACTTGGTCTTCTAAGGACCCCCTGGTAAGGAGATCGCAGGGCAGATGATAAACATCTCCATCATCTCTTGGAAATTAAAAACGAAACACAAGGGTGTGGGAAGGAGCGCCTGGTTCCTCAGCCTTACTTGCCAGGAGCAGAGCTCTAAAACATGTTGACTGAAGTGGGGGGACAGTGGGGTCACAGATCTGCAAGGATGCTACCCACCGTCTCTGCAAAGATGGAGGCAAAGTCAGCCCCTGACCAGCTGGTGCCGTGTGATTCCTTTTCCTGCTGCTGTACTGGGAAGAGCAGTGGCGACTTTAAGCAGTGGCCTAGGAACTTGCACTAGGGTGACCAGAAATGTTCGGTAAGAATGAAAAACGGAGGGCTCCTGTCTTAGACCATTGAATTGAAATTTCTAGGACGGGTCTTTAGGATGGGGTCCATACGGGATGCTAACCTGGGGAACAGCTGTCCTCCAGGATCCCTATGTCTCCATGGAAAGCTCATGAGAAAGACATGTCAGAATATGCAACGACCTGGGAGGAATTCTTGCAGGAGGTGGGCAGTGAAGACAGATAGTGAGGATAACATCAAGGCCAGGCCATTCCTGCCCTCAAAGGGAAAGGCCTTGTTTTGTAGTTGTTCTTTGGTTTGGCTTTTGAGGCAGGATCTCATCTTTTTTCCCAGGCTGGTCTTGAACTTGTGATCTGCCTACACTGCTCAGTTTCCAAAGTAGTAATAGTACTAGACAGCCCAGATGCTCTGGGAGACCCCTGCTCCCCTGATATTATGGTTGCTTGGCTCAACCCCTTTCCAAATTATTATGTAGCTTGATTCTGTAGGGTTCTTTGGGCTGAAAACCTCAAAAACCAAAGTTACTCTCAACTTCCCCAACTTCACAAAGAAATTTCCAGAAAGCTCTCAAATATGCTGGTTAAGAAGATCAGCTGGGGAGGGTGCAAGGAAAGGGGGAAATGATGTACTTTTATTATTATTATTATTATTATCATTATTATTATTATTTTAAGAGAGAGAAAAAAATCAGCTCTAAAAATCCATATACTAGATGACTGTACAACTTTTAGTGTCCCTTTGTGCCTCAGTTTCCTTTTTTTTAACATGGAGTTCCAACAAGCTCCATCCTCCATCTGTTAGTAAAGAGAATGTCTACTCAAAGCCCTCAATGTGTGCCTTGGACAGAATGAA
Source organism: Arvicola amphibius (assembly GCF_903992535.2). Taxonomy (NCBI): domain Eukaryota; kingdom Metazoa; phylum Chordata; class Mammalia; order Rodentia; family Cricetidae; genus Arvicola; species Arvicola amphibius. The sequence continues at coordinate 14,988 of NW_024582178.1, read as the reverse complement.
AGCAAGATAAACATTTACACAAACGGACAAGTTGTCAAAATTGCACCGAAACGCTGACAGCCCATTGACACAGAAGTCACCATGGAGAGGTTAGGGGCAAAAGATACTGTCAGGGCGTGAAAAGAAACAAGCTTATTCACGGGGGAGCAGGTGACTCTCTGCCGAGAATTCCAGCAGCTGCTCCAGGCTGTGTGGGAGGCGTGGGGGGCACATGACGTAGAGCTCCTGCGGGAGCGGGAGTGGGACTCAGGTGTGGCAGAAAGGAAGAGAAGAAAAGGCAAGGGACACACTCTGTGTGCGTGCACCCGTCATCACCAATGAGCAACAGATGTGGTCGGAGTCCTCAAGGAAAGGCCTTGTCATTAGAGTGGGAATGAGAAAAATCTCATTTATAGGGAAAATTAAGGTTGTGTGACACCAGAGCTTTTAGAGCAAAGAGCACCAGCCGGACATTTTCCCAGGCTGGATAAACTTGTTTTATTGGTGGCTGGTGATGGGCCTTGGGTCTTCTGCTTTCTCGTATGTATTGTTTGTTGCCCTGTTTGTTTTTTTTTTTTTTACCAAACAAACCCCCAGGTGGAATCCTGAGGGAGTCTAAGAGAAAACCCGGGAAGGGAGGGGAGGAGGGATGGTTTCTTGTCACCGAAAGCACCCCTGCACTTTGAAGGGCTCCATTTGCACTGCTTAGAAACATTTCGGTACCACTTGTCATAAGCCCACCTTCTACTTCCACAGAGAAGAAGATGGGATGGGGGAGCAGGAAGGGATGCAGAAGGAGGTTCCAGACCTAGAGGTAAGCCCAGTTCAAGTTAAAGCGTCCCTGGAGAAGCCCTTCGGCCCTTCTGAACCCCTTTCCCTGTCTACAGAGTATTGGAAGAGATACACAAAAGTCATACAGCTAGCCCTCAGGTTGCTCAGGTGTTATCATCATCCTAATGTAGTCGTCACCGTAGCTGTGGCCCGTGTTGTTATTATACCTAAGAGGTTATAGAAGCAACTTCAGATCAACCTGTTTGACTTTAGGATCCTAGAAGGATCGCACGACACTGTTAACAATAAGGTTATCTTGTAGATTCCCTGTCCTTTTTAGAAAAATATAAGAGCAATTATTTCCAAGATGCACATCCCCAAGAGTCCACATCTTCTTTCAAGACACAGAATAGTTTTGCTGTGTCGAGACAGACAAATTCCCTGCAGGATCTGCCGATTATTCCCACCCACCACTAGCTCACCATTGCCGCAGTCTCTTTTCTGATCCTCAACGCATGATCAGGGGAAAAAGCAATTCTCATTTCTCTGTCTCAGATTTTCCTGTGCTTTCGATCCAAATGCTTGCACGTCCATCTCCCATCTCCCCAGAGCTGTGGCTCACAATCAGGACGTTACAGAAAGATCAGAGCTCCAAGAATCAGAGTGAACGTGTAAAATATCGGCAAGGCCACCGTTCCAAGACAAAGGCATCCTCCCCGTGAGTCACTATGCAAGCACCGAGGGGACACCTGTAGGTATCTGGTCCCATTCTGGGAGAACAACATACTCCTTGATATAGAAGGTCACAACCTATAAGGAAGCACTAGAGACCTCGGTGGTGTGGAGAGAAGAGAGGCTGTCTTAGGACTGGCCCAGCGATGATGCTTTCTGATGAGCTCATGTCTGTGGGCCGTCCTCAGGGATGGGTTGTGAACACTCAGTTTATCTCAGGCCAGATGCCTCCTCACTGTCTGCTTTTCACCACAGGGACAGGTGCATTCTGGGTTGAGAGCCTCTGTCCCTCACTATCAACCTTGCCAAAACCCTTGCTATTAATAATTAATGAAACCAGTTCCATTAATAGAATGCCACGGCCTATAAAAATTTTCTGCGTAATATCTGAAGGTAAGGCAAGCAGTTTTGCTAGTGTCTTTTAGGTGAGGGAGTAAATGGTTGGCCAGCAGCCTCAGAGCTCCAAAGGAAAAGAGCTGAGGGGGACCTTTTGTCTTCTGCCTGAGTAAAGCCATCAGCAAACTCATCTAAAGGTCACTATTTATTTCCTGACCCCTCAGGCACGCATGCTCTTTCCTTTCCAATGAAATCCTGCATGGCCCTGATGGAGAAAACGTATTTGGAATAGCATCACACCCTAGCCTGCATTCTTCTAAGAGCTCTGTCCTGAGAGCAGGTGTCTGGAGCACTCAGAACACACAGTGGCTCTGGAGTACTGCCCAGCTCTGTGCACGGGCTTTGGCGGCCTTGGTGGACATCCTTACACCTTCTCCAGCCTGTGCCACTACAGCCTCCCTCTCCGTCACTGAACACCAGTTACCTTGTGCTCCTCCTCAGTGTTTGCCTCCTCTCCATAAGTTCCCATCAGAACGATCTTGTCCTCCCACTCTGGCATTTGCTACAACTCCAGCTTCCCGCATGTGTGCTGTTTCTTGGTGGGTGGGTCTCAAACCCTGGGTATGGCACATAGAGTCAGGCTCCCTTCTGGTCTCACTGCACCACTAGGCATGGTGCCATCTGCAAGCCCTTTCCATAGTTCTGCCTTTATTTGCCACCATGGCCTCTGAGCTACCATTGCCATGTGACCTGGGGCCAATGGGTCCTTAACTTGTGGCTCCTTCCTAGGAACTTGCTTCCTAGGAACAAAGAATCTGTTCTTGGGGTAGGATGAGGCAGATTCTTCATGGAACATCCACTGCCCATGTTTCTGCAGTCCTATAAAATACAGGCTCTTTTCTTCCGGTCCAAAGCCATATAAACAAGTCTGGGAGGGTAGAGGCTCCCAAAGAAGATGAACATTGCTGTGTATGCCTGGCAAAGAGACAGCTGAGCTGGGCACGTGCAGGAATAGATGCCAATAATGAATTCCAATAATTCCTCCATGCTAATTTTCCCCTCTTTTAAAAATTAGTTTTAAATTTCTATGCACATGTGTTTCTGTCAATGTGTGAGATACATGTGTGGTGTGTGCCCGTACCAGTAGAGTCTAGAAGAGGGTATTGGATTCCTTGGAGCTGGAGTTATAGGTGGTTCTGTGCCATCAAACATGGAAGCTGGAAACTGATTTTGGGTTTCCTAGAAGAACAGGAAGCGGCTGTTAGCTGCTGAGCCATCTCTTCAACCCATATTTGGTATTTTTACTTTTTGAGCCCTAACATGTATAGCCAGTGAACACATACAAGAACCACTACTATGTAGATAAGAACATGGCAGGCACTCACCGAGGTCACATTCACTAAGCCAGGAAGGGAGAAGTTGGTCTATCCACTGATTCAGAATCTAGACCCTTAACTGCATCGCAGCATTGCACTCAAGCCTTGCCCACCCTGGGTGTGTTGAAATGGTTTGCAGATCCAGAGGGCGTTTCTAGCTGCAGAAATGCTCTGAGAAACAATGACAAAGGAAGATTTAGGTAATGGGTGGGTGGGTGGGTGGGTGGTGGGGGGGGGAGGAGAAGCTGTTAATTTTGGATCTGTAATTCAGACAGCTCATTAAATGGCAGAGGTGTCACTGTGCCCTTATCTTTTTCATTCACCTTCTGAACTAAATAGTCAGATCCTGGGATTTCCTCAATGGGAAGATTTCTCCTTCCCATGCTTATAAATCCTGGGAACGGTGGGGCTTTTTCCAACTCACCGAGGAAGACTCTGACTATAAGCCTCCTGTCCTTCACAGAAATCTCCCCAAATCACGTCCTCAACATCTAATAGAGAGTTCCATAAAGTGGGAGAATTTACCAGGTCTTTTAACCTGGGCATTGCCCCAGGGGCCAGGATGATAGGACATCACGGGTCCCTAGTCATCCAGGTGTCCCATCCCTTATTTCCAGGTCACTCAGACATCCTTGGCAGTAGTGACTGGTAGTTCCTGGCCCCTTAAACACCAAATTCTTCTTCATCATGTTTGTGTTAGTTCTACATAAATTGAAAATCAAGAGATTAGCCACAGAGCCAAATTAAAGACCCTGAAGTCAGTATTAGAGTTAGGCATTGTATCTACACCTATGAAAGATTATCATGTTTCCTCCTGTCTAGTGTATTTTAAGTGACCCTGGACCATCACACCAGGGTCACTTGGCAGCTGGTTAGCAATACATATTATCAGGCCACGCTCAGATAAGGAGTCAGAACCCCTGGGCATGGGCCTATCAGTGGGGACCTTAATGAAGCTTGTCAGGAGATGCTGGTATACCTTATATTTGAGAGCCTGTGTCTCCCTTTTGGCCATTGCTGCTTACATTTTATAAAGTACTCTAAAGTCTTAAGAACATGGAGTGAGCTGCCCACAGTGACTATGGATACCAACTAGATGGGAGCAACCTTTCCTGCTGGTGGAAACTTGGCATGCCAGAGAACCAAGGAGACAAACATCTGTTTCTATGGAAACAACAAGAGAGTCACTTCAGTTATTCAGGAGGTAAACATTCACCAAACTTGAGATTTGTGCCAATTGCCATGCATCCAATGGCAGCGTCTCCCCAAATGCTTCCATTGAAGTTATACTCCCCACAGTAATGGTGACTGGGGCACCAACCAGAGCCTTCATAAACGGGGTGAGTGGCCTTATACAAGAGATCCTGGAAAGATTCCTTGCCTGCTCCTTTCATCTCCTGTGTGGACACCAAGGAACGTCACAGACAATCAATCAAGGAGCACGCGCTCTTTGAGAGTGCGGGATCTGCCAGTGCCCAGCGCGGGACTTCCAGCCTCCAGAACAGCCGGCAATACATCTGCGCAGCTGATAAACCCCCAGTTTGGGGGATTTGTTATAACAGTCCTGGAAGACTAAAGTACTATGCATAAATATGTCCTCTCACTTCATGCTTCTCCTAGGCTGTGCCAGGGAAGCCTTCTGAAGTCACAGCAGGTAGGAGAAGCAGCGCTCACCATCACCAAGTTCCAGGGAAGAAACCGAATCCTGCTTAGTCTTTCTCTAAACCCCTCACAGCTTCCCCGAGGCACATGCACACACTCAGCAATTCTAGCTTCCTCGTGGCAGAAAGACCAGAAAACCAAGGGTGAATTCATATGCATCAGCAAATGAGATCACGCTGCTCCAGGGCTGAGAGTCCACCTCAACAGCTCACCCAACACCCCAGGTTGCTCCTCCTTCCCCTCCCTCTCAAAAACCACCAACTTTCCCCCTTTCTCCTTTTGAAACAGGGAAAACAAGTTCTTACCAAATGGGACGTGTTGAGTCTCCTCCTTTTAATACCTTTCCAGGGAAGCAAGGCCCTCAGTGGGTTGTGATGCCAGGAGCAAGATGAATTGCCAATTGGAAGCTTAACAATATTCAATGAGGATTATCTTAATGCTATGGATGCCTTCAGCCAGCTCCCCACACAGAACATGCACACACCCTCGAAACTGGCTGGGGGTTACCAGCAGCCATCCAAATCGACGGCTGAGTTGATGTGCAGAATCCCGGTGACACGTCATAGAAGATCTGTGAAGGTGAGAGTCTGAGGTTACTGGTTTGTATATACCTACAGTCCTCAGCTAGCATTTTGCACTTTGTATTTGTTAAATGTTTGGCTATTTCATTTAAGGACAAACTTTTTTGGTAAAACCTCCAAGAATATTTATTGACATAAGTATATGCATTATGCTAAATCTAAAGGCAATCTGTCACTCCCTAGTTTAAAGCCTGTGATTGGCTCTTAGTTGCTTTTAGAATGGAGCCCAAAGGTCCCAGCCTGGTTTACAGAGCACCCTATGGCCGACCATGGTCCAGTCTTGTGTCTGGTACTCCGACACACCTCTACCTAAGTTAGGCAGTGCACAGTCTGTGCCCAGAAGGACCCAGATAGTCACATACTTCATCCTTCTGTGACTGTTAGGTTCTGAGCATGAAATCCATCCCAGGCTAACCAACTTCCTCTCATACCTCAAACTTCCTCGAGGAAGCACCCTTGACTTTTAATGAATAGTCCTGAAAGCTGACCTTTGTAACACTGCTTTCACACTGGTTCACAATAGTCTCCTTACTTCTGTGTCACCTCTGAGCTTCCTGACGGTCTCATCAAGGCTAACCACAGCACTAGGCAAACAGTAAGAACTCACAGCTTCGTGGTTAAATGAATGAACAGTCACCTCACTCTGTCTGTTTATTGCTCTGTAAGGATTGAATACAAGATCTAGAGCATTCTGGAAAAGGGTAAATCCTCCTGAGCTAACAGCTTCAGTCCTTTTATTTTTTAACCTTAGTTTGAGATGGTCTCATTACATTGCCCACACTACCCTGCCTCTGCTTATTCCAAGCAGCTAAGATTATAAACATGGGTCACATATGCCCAATATGGATAGATCCATGCTGATGAGATATATGGTTGTTCTTGCCCAATACCATAGATAGAACTGAAAAGCCAGTTCCATCCCCATGGACTCTTATGGTCCAATATAGTCAGAGGATCTCAAGGTTACCAAACCCTATTACAAAACCTTATTTAGATGAGTCCATTTCTTTATCTAGATAAGCCCAATTACATTCACCAACTTCAAGATTCTTGAGTTAGTAATGAGGTTAGATCAAATTCTGGAATTAGTTCTAGGCTGAAACTGTCTAAAACCTAAGTTTGATTAAGAACTTTATAATTTAAGGCCATATGTTCTATATATTTGGAGATATTGCATGCATTGAAGAACACTAGGAGGCAAACAAGCTGATGAAAATAGGTAACTGTGGTGGTTAGTGTTGGTTTTCAGTGCCAGGATCTGGACTCACTTAGGTGACAAGTTTTCAGGCACACCAATGGGGCATTACTAAGATTTGGTTAACCTCTGTGCATGCCTTTGGGAGGTTATCTAGATTAACTGAGATAGAAAGTTCATTCTAAAGGAGAGCAACACACCACTCCTGGTCTTGGGTCCTTAACCTCATAAAAAGGAAGAAGTGACCCCTAAGGTTGGGGAAACATCACAGAAGAGAAAGCAGAAAAAAATATAAGAGCCACCAGATAGGGAACAATGACATAAAATGTTGTCTTCTAGACATAGCGTGGCCGTGATGCTCACAAACTCACTGTAGCATTGGCTACCAGGACCAAGCCAAGAACAGTCAGCATTGTAACAGGCATCACTAATTGGACTCAGAAACAGAGAGGAGGAAGGGGGAGGAGAAGGGAGAGAACATAAAGTTTCAAGGAGAACGTATTGGAGGTGCCTAGGGATAGTGGGGGACAGTGGGGTGGATATGATCAATACACAATATTTAGATGCAGGCAATTGCCAAGGAGTACAATTAAAGGTATTTTTAGAAGACAGAGAAGGCAAGCTGAGTTTGAGCATCCATCACTCTCAGCTTCCTGACTATAAATGCAGTCTGACCAGATTCTGTCATCACGGCTTCTGCACTGCGATGGACTAGACCTTCAAGCTGAGATCCCAGATAAGCCCTTTCTCCCTAAGTTTCTTTTGTTGGGATATTTTATCAGAGCAGTGAGAAAAATGAATAACATGGAAGTGGGAAGTTGGTCCCTAATTAGCTATCAATACAATTCTCCAGAGACAATTGGTAAGCCCATTTTAGACTTTAACAGGAGGTGGACCTTCAAGACAAAGCCATTTCCAGTTGATCACATATACTGTATCACGTAAACCATGTCTATTAGTTACTACTAAATACACACCAAAGATTTTTCACATATCCGAAGTGTTTTTTTATGAGGCTCCCAGCTCCAGAGGTTACAGAAGGTGACAGAGACTATCACAAACCATGAAATGAAAATTTCCTTGGTTTCCAGCTATTCTGAGAAAAAAATTACAGATCCGTTTCTCCATTCACAAGGATAGCTGAAGCTGAGAGATACCAGTTGGTTGCCATGAAGCATGCCCTTAGGGTTCTCATAGTTCCATCCTGGCCTGCTTACTAAGCCAGTCTGGCCTCCATATGCCCTGGAATTTATAATCACTGTTGTGTGTCTCTACAAAACTCCTCTAAAGGGCTGAAGAGATGGCCCAGATGTCTCAGGCAGCAAGTGCTTGCCCTGAAAGTATCAGAACCTAAATTTGGATCCCCAGGAACCACATATGGGCACAAGAGCGCATGCCTGGAAGGCCATTACTTGGTGGTAGACTAGAGGATGCCTGGAGCTTTCTGGCTGGCCAGTCTAACTGAACCAGCAAATTCCAGGTTCAGAACAAGATCATCTCAAAAAATAAGATGGAGACTGCTTTAAAAACATTGACCATTGACTCTAACGAACACGCACGTGCATACACACATACACACAAGAACATGTACACAGAGAGGGACTCTTAAAATACCATGTTATGATCACTAATCACAATCTTCTCTTTTCTATTAGACTGATTTATATAACTCTACCCATGTGCTCCTCTGTGTATTTCCATTTTTGTATAGGCAACCAGTCCTTCTCTGATGCATGTGGAAGGCAGCTTCACTTATCTTCCTGTAAAAATAACAGTGGGCTCCTTTCACATGTATCCTTATGAACACTGTTCTTGGACGAATTTCTAGAAGAAGAATAAAGAAGAATGCACATTTAAAATTTTAATTGTAAGGACTGGGGAAAGGGCACAGTTGATAAAGTGTCTGCCATGCAAGCATGATGCTCTGAGTTTGGATCTCCAGTACCCACGTAAGAGCTTGAACTGAGAGAATAAAGGGAGGACCCTGGGATTCATTGGTTGGCCAGCCAACCTAGTCATCCTGTTTTATGTTCTTTTTCTCTTTAAAAAAAATCACACACATACACACACACACACAACCTGAAAAGAGAAAAAATAATGGAATCTATTTTGTACTTGCTAACTATTCCTGAGCATGCAGCCTCCCAGGAATAGGATGTGGTTAATATACCCAGGGACATTCCTTTGAAGAAAACTGATATTCCCTCTCCTCACAGCTATCAACTACAAATAGTTTCTTGGTTAGGGTTGGGGTTTTGTTGCCACTTGCCCTCCTCTGTGTTGGGATTTTGTCTGGTTTGAACCATGCAGGTTTTGGGCATGCTGTCACAGTCTCTGTAAGTTCATATGTACATCAGTCCTGTTTTGTCTGGAAAACACTGTTTCCTCAGAGTTATCCACCACCTCAAGCTTTTACAATCTATCCTTACCCTCTTCTGCACAGATCTCTGAACCTTGAGGGAAAGTGTGTGATACAAACATCCTATTTAGGCCTGAGTGCTCCAAAGTCTCTCACTCTCTACATGTCGTCCAGTTTTGGGTCTCTGTGCTGATTACCATCTACTTCAAGAAGAAGCTTCTCTGATGAGGGTTCAGTGATTCACTGATGTATGGGCATAGCAATATGTCCTGAGAAAGTAGTTTCATACCTATGTTTATTTAGGAGAATAATAGTAATAGATTTCACCTAAAGCCTACAACCTATCTACTCTCAGATTTTTTGCCTCATTAACAGTGTCAGAAATGTGTCCCATTAAATCCAATCAAAAGGTGATTGGTTACTTCCACAATGCTTGTGCCACTATTGCATCAGTGAGCATATCTCTGTATGCATAATTTTCTGTCCTGCTAGCCAGCTCCCAAATAATCACGAGGAGATTTAATTATAAATGCTTAGTCATAGCTGAATGATATCGATGATTATGTTTCCCTTCTGGTAGCATATCTAGCACCTTCCAGCACTGACAGTGCTAGTCAACAGGGGTGATGCTTCTGGTTGAGAACCAGATGGATCTCTTCATGTTTAGTGAAAAGTAGGTGGTGTCTTCAGCAATAGAGTCTTGGTGTCAGTTGTGGAAAGCAACCAATAGCATTGGCAATAGCCAGTAGTGTTTGGGGGTATCTATGGGACCCATCTAGCCAATAACTCAAAAAGCTGTAACCCATTCCTGTCATGAAGGGTTTTATTTGGTTGGGGACATTATCTCCCCCAATATATACAAATTATATGTGTGTGTTGTGTTTTTTTTTTTTTGAGACAGGGTCTCTCTATATAGCCTTGGCAGCCTTGGAACTAGCTCTGTAGACCAGGCTGACTTCAAACTCAGAGATTCACCCACCTCTGCCACCTAAGTGCTGGAATTAAAGGCATGTGCCACCACCACCTAGCCAAAATTGCATTTGTATCTATATATTTTAAGAAACTTCTACAATAGTAGGTTTCCATGCGGCTTTTAAAAAGATCTTTAGCGCCAGGCGGTGGTGGCGCACGCCTTTAATCCCAGCACTCGGGAGGCAGAGGCAGGTGGATCTCTGAGTTTGAGGCCAACCTGGTCTACAAGAGCTAGATCCAGGACAGGCTCTAGAAACTACAGGGAAACCCTGTCTCAAAAAAAAAAGAACTTTAGCGCACATGAAGTTTTAATACAAGAGTACTTACCTAGCCCAGAATTTGATCATCAGAACTGCAGCAACAACACAATTAGCAGATACTGTTACATTGCCCAGTTGGTTAGTGCCAATGAAGGAGCTTTTGAGATTGGGAAGCAGCATGAAAAGAGGAGTTGCCTACCACTTCAGCCCTTTTCCTCAACAACCACAGCCCTACATTCTTAGTCCCATGGATATAGCAACCATATCCATACATTCTTAATCCAAGCCACAGCTGATTGGCCCCAAGATAAAACCACAGATAGACACGTCAGACCTAACAGAACAAATATTTTTCAGACTTGAAACTGAAAAGTAATTTACAGTCCAAAATTGGGCATAAGAACAAAATGAGGTGATTCTGATTACTTCTGTAGGAGTCTCTATTTTTAATTTAAAAACAAATAATTTTTATCCAAAAGAATTATATCAACTAGTCTTCATTCACTTTTCTGGCATAATCCTCTTTTTTTTCCAGACAAGGTCTTCTGAGCTAGCCCAGGTTGACCTTTGACCCTCAGTGCTTCTGCATCAGCCTGCCGAGTGCTGAGGTGGCAAGTGAGCATGCCACGACCAGCCATTCCTTTCCTTTCTGTCCCAGGCTTATTTTGCTTTCTTGTTGTTATCAATGAATGTGAAGTTGTTGTTACATTCCCGAGGACTGAACTCTAGTGACTAGAACTAAAATAAAAGTCTTGGGTCAAAGTTCCTCGAAGGGCTTGATTACAGTAGCATGTCTTTTCATGTTCCAACTGTAGCAAATGGGCTGCAGGGAGGTCCAGAGCACAGACTGACTGCATCTGCATCCTGGGCTCCCTTTGCAGAAAGAAGCTGGAGCAACACATAATCTCTGTGGGACTCTGTTCTTCGCCTGTAAAAGGAGAGCTAGGATTCTTAGTTCAGAATCCAGCACAATAATGATAACTGTCATTGTTTGTTCTATCGTAAGAGCCAACCCCACCCCTATTAAAGTTCTCCAGAGTGCTACTGTGCCCAAGACCATGTAAGCCTCCAGGCAGCCACTCTCTGGATTAGCAGTCATGCAAAGGCCAAATGAATAACAGCTTTGGTGAAAGCCAGGAGTTGGGGTCAGTTTTAAACTGTACTTTAGACGCAACATGGTACATAATAAGAGGCTTGGCATGGGGATAATGGGTAACCTTGGCTGAGCACTCACGCTGTATCACACTGTTGAAAGTATTTTATGAGCATCCTCTGTATGTGTGTGCACAACAATCACACAGGGTGTTATTATTGCCATCCCATTTGTCACACACACTCATTTACACAGGGTCTCAGGTAGTCCAGGGTGGCCCTGAATTCACTAAGTAGTCAAGGATAACCCTGGACTCTTAATCTTCCTGCCTCTGCCTCCAAAATGCTGGGATTGCAGCGGTATGTCAGCACACCCAACTTTAGGTCTAACTCTCATTTAATAGGATGGCTACGGTCACCTCATTCCAGGGGACACAGCCAAGATGAAAAGAAAATGCAATGTTGCCACCAATATCTTTTGAGCATTTCTTATGTGGTAGGTATTGCTCTGGGTGATACCATTATGTATTAAGAAATGTGTTGCTCCCAAGTCTGAGAAGTAGATACCACTGATTGCAACTTTTATGGGTGAGGCTTGGAGCTGTTGAACACTCAAAACTGCAGAGCTATCGGTGGTAGAGCTGAGTAGCCAGGGTCTCCGGGTGCCCAGCCCTAAGTTTTCGCCTTAGGAATGCTGTGATAATTAAACACAGATGAGCCATCCTTGGTGTTCAGCAGATGTTCACATCTACCTGATGTTCAGGCACCAGCTATCAACACGGGCGTGCTTCCTGTTCCATGTGACGGAGACTATTTGGGGCAAAAGTGATTTATAGGAAAGAGCCAGCAACTAAAACATAGTAGCATGTGATTAACGTACAATTGGCAGCTCTCAGGAGCCCCTCAGAAGCGTCTAATTGTTTTGACAAATGTTACTTACATTCAGTTATACAAAAGTAATTTCATTTAAAAATTAAAGAGAGAGCCCTTGTTTCTCCTGTCACCTGAACTGTCCTTGAAGACCAGACTTGGGATGGATGTCTAGACTACTCATAACCCACGTATGACTCAGATTTACAGTCTCCCTACCTGTATCATCAAAATTGCAAGATGGATTGCACAAGAGTCTCAGCAAAAGTCAGCTTTGGCACAAATCTTGCTCCGTGTATGAGTTAAAGATCATGGTTTTAAATCAGCACATTTCTGATTTCATCAGAAAGGAAATAGAAAAAGAAGAGAGGGTGTCCAGTTAGGAGTAAAGTGCCAGACACAGCCTTCCATCTGCCCAGTGAGGTACTTGTTCCGGATTGCTGTCGGCCAACTACAGCTTCAGAAAATGTGGAATTCATTGTCTTTAATAGTTATCTTACCAGATCTAATGGGCAGCCTGGCTGGATTATAAGATTTACCTCTCTTCGGTGCAAATGTTTCATTAAATCTGATGACACTTAAGCTATTTGGGGGTTTGAGGTTTGTTTTGTTGTTTGTATGTGTGTATGTGTTCATATTCATGTGTAATACAGATGTGCATGTACATGGGTGCACATGTATGTGGAGGCAGAAGTGAGCCGTATATATCATTCTCAAGAACTATCAACCTTGTTCCTTGCGAGAAACTCTCTCACTGGGATCTGGAATTTGCAAGTAGGCTAGGCTGGCTGGCCAGTGAGCCCTGGTGACCTGTCTCCACCTCCCCAGATCTGGGATGGCAGGCATGTGCCATCACTAGCTTTTCAGATGGGTTATAAGGTCAAACTCAGCTCCCCATGCTTGCGTGCTAAGCACTTTATCATCACTACAGCCCCTGTTTCGGTTTGTTGGTCTGTTTCGTTGATTGACGGGTTTTTGTTGTTTTTGTTTTGTTTCTTATTGTTATTGCTGTTGCTTGAAAAATACATGTAGCTCAGACTGGCCATAAGCTCACTATGCATCAGAGGATGACTTTGAACTCCTGATCCTCTCCCCTCCACTTCTCAAGTGCGAAGATCACAGTATGTACCTCTATGCTTTGGTGTGTGTGTCTGTGTGTGTGTTTGTGTGTGTGTGTGTGTGTGCACGCGCGTGTGTGTGTAATGATAGAACTATGTGTTCATTATAAAAAAGTTACAAACATGCATAAGCAAACTGAAAACAATAGAAAATCAATTAATATGTTGAGTTATCATTGTTGACTTTTGCCATGTATTCTTCTAATCATAATGTTGTATAACTGTGCATCATTTTAAAATAACCTTTACTCTACCAGTCATGGAGCACACACTCATTACCATAGCACTTGAGACATGGCAGCAAGAGGATTCCTACCCCGGGGCTACAGCATGAGACCCTAGTTCAACAAATAAACAAAAGAAACCCTTCCAAAAAGAACAAAAATAAATAAATAAAATGAAGCAGCCTTGAATCACATGACTTTCAAGTTTCTATTCACTCGGTTGTGGATATTATACCTCCTTCCATCATTTCTAATAGCTGGATAGTAGTCTCAGGTTTTTAAGCAGTTTCCCATTGTTACATATTAAGACTGTTTTTAACCGCTCTCTAGTGTCAGTAATGCTGAGAAATGGACTTGGGTACATGTCTGTTCTGCCAGAATACATTTCTGGATGTGCAGTGGGTGAACAGGATATATTTATATGGCTATAACTAACTATATGTGGTTATTTTTTAGCCAGAGTTTGCAGAAATGGTACAGAGGATCCCTTGTACCCTTCCCACAGCCTCCTCAGAAATGGCTTCTTCTAGAACACAATAAACATGAGACAACTGACATTGGCACAGCATGAACAGCGGGACTACAGATTTGCCTGGGCCTTAGCAGCCAAGCCATTGTCCACTGCTGACAGAATGGTGAGGTGCATGCCTACCTAATCTTCTACTTTTTGTTCTCACACACTGCCTTTTGAGATGCCTTCTAGTCTATGGAGAAAACACAGACATGCTTAGACAGCTAGTCTACTGAAGAGGAAGACTCTCACCAGAGCAAAGATGGGCAAACCACTGTTCATGATACAGAATAGGCAGGGTCCCATGTTCCTCCAGTTACCCCGGTTCCTCTACAAGACACAGCCAGGTACCGTAACACAGCATGGATCTCTTTTATCCCAGGGTGAGAAAGTGATTGCTTTGCTCTTTCAGTCCTGACTACACCAAAGCAACTTCAGTCTAGGGCTAGTCTTCGGCTTCGTGCTAGCACTTGTCAATTCTCCTGTTTTAGCCGTAATTACACAAGCCTTTACCCTCACCTTCAAATTACAGCCAGGGAATCTGTTTGCTCATTTGCAGAAGTATTTTTGAAGTTTCCTTTTAAGATTAAATTTTTTAATCAGAAAAGTGATTTACTGTTTTTTTAAACTATATTGCTATGACAAGAGGCATAGAAGTGGGACGCAACCATGAGCAGAGATGGGCACACTGATTAGCGCCTTCCAGGAGATGGAGAACACTGGGCTGGTCACACAGGCTGGTCTGTTCTTCCCTCAGGGTTAATTTGATTTAGAGTGAAAATTCTTTCTTTGGCTTTCCTTTTTTTCAATGAGATCTGCTTACAAAAGAAAAAGAAGAGAAGAAAGAAAGAACTAAGAAAGAAAAATAAAGAAGAAGAAAGAAAGAAAGGCGGGAGAGGGAGGAAGGGGGAGGGAAGAGGACGGAAGGGGAGGAGGGAGGGAGGGGGGGG